>NC_073403.1:1606757-1709257 GCF_028641065.1 Leucoraja erinaceus | reverse complement strand
AGATCTTTTTTACCCAAAAAAAATTATTTACTCAAAATAACATCTGAAACATAAACTACATATGTTTACGTGATGGAAAATCCAAAAAAATCGAAAATTTGGACCCAGACCTCCTCAGTCACGCTCAATTGCCCCCCTGTGGGGCGTACACCCCACGTTGGGAACCACTGGTCTAAACCCAAAATGTCACCCATTCCGTCTCTCCAGAGGTGCTGCCTGCCCCACTGAGTTACTCCGGCATGTTGTGCCTGTCTTCACTATAAACCAGCAGCTGCAGTTCCTTCCGACACTCACTACCAGCTTTCTGGTTATAAAGTACATGCACAGTGAAGGACATGAAGTTCATCGGCACTTCAAACTCCAAAGCCTTTATGAAATAAAATATCTGCATGAAATATTGGGCTGACAGTAAGCATTTGCCTGGCGTTAAATGTTATTGTAATGAACATGTGCACAGTGTAAATTGCCACAGTGTTAGATTATCCACATAACAAAGATCAATGAGTTAACGGCAAAGACTAGGGCTGATGTTTAACACACTGTAAACTATGCATCAACACATTGACAAATTAACCTGGAAAATGCCTGGAACTAGTAAGGGGTTGGAAAGCAGAGGTATGGGCAGGGTTCTATCCTGGCAGTACTGTGTGTGTGTGTGTGTGTGTGTGTGTGTGTGTGTGTGTGTGTGTGTGTGTGTGTGTGTGTGTGTGTGTGTGTCTCTGTGTGTGTGTGTGTGTCTGTGTCACTGTGTGTCTGTGTGTGTGTGTGTGTGTGTCTGTGTGTGTGTATGTGTGTGTGTGTGTCTCACTGCATGTGTCTCTCTGCGTGTATGCATGTGTCTCTCTGCGTGTGTCTGCGTCTCTGCGTGTGTGTGTGCGCGTGTGTCTCGCTGCATGTGTGTGTGTGTGCGTGTGTCTCGCTGCATGTGTCTCTGTGTGCGTGTGTGTGTCTGTGTGTGTGTGCGCGTGGGGCTCGCTGCATGTGTGTGTATGTCTGTGTGTGTGTGTGTGTGTGTGTGTGTGTGTGTCTCTCTGTCTGAGTGTGTCTCTCTGTATGTGTGTCTCCGTCTCTGTACGTGTGTGTATATGTGTGCGTATCTGTGTGTGCGTGTGTGCGCGTATCTGTGTGTGCGTATCAGTGTGTGTATATCAGTGTGTATATCTGTGTGTGCGTATCTGTGTGTGTATATCTGTGTGTTTATCTGTGTCCATCTGTCTGTGTGAAGTTTGCACGTTCTCCCTGTGACCATATGGGTTTGCTCCAGTTGCCTCCCACATGCCAGAGACAGGTGGGTTTGTAGGATAATTGGCCTGACTAAATTGCCCCTGGTGTGTTGGGTGATAAAGCATTCCAACATAGAACTAGTGAATGGGTGGTCGATCGCTGGCATGGACTCGGTGGGCCAAGGGGCCTGTTTCCATGCTGGATCTTTCAATCAATCAGATGAAAATAAGGAGAAAATAAAAGGGAATAAAATGCTGCTGTCATTCAGATTCCCGAGGCAGTACACACATGTTCACATCGACAGCAAAGTAAATATTGTACCATCCTTTGTTACAGCAAGAATTCACAATGCACAACAATTACATTTAATAAATCCTAAACCAGCCCATAGGACAAAAAGCTAATATCTGCTACCATTCTTTGTGTATTTCACAGAAAGCTCCAATTTCATCATGAAAGCCAGAGCTGTCATAACAAACTCCCACACGGGCATATGCACAGTCGACCAAGCATAGTGCAGAGCTGGGGAACGCACATCACACAGCTTACTGTGTTTGAAGCAGACTCTTGGCCTCTGTATAAAGTGACCCAATGCAGTATATTACAGGGAGCCCGAACATTACATCTCCGAGGCCAACACTGTGGCAAGCAACATGAAATAGACCGTCTGCCACAGAATATGTGAAATACCCCATTTTGGCAGCAATTAGATGCTGCTTGGCGACCAGGTTCTTCTGGCTTTAAAGATACTGCTGCCACAGAACGCCAGAGTCACGGGTTCGATCCTGACTGCGGGTGCTGTCTATAAGGAGTTTCTACATTACCCCCCATGCTCCAGTTTTCTCCCACACTCCAAAGACGTGCAGGTTTGTATGTTAATTTTCGTGGTATCATTGGAAAAAAACCATGACCCTAGTGTGTAGGATTGTGCCCGTGTGCGGGGTCGCTGGTCGGCACAGACCCGTTGATCCGAAGGGCACTGTAGCTTTAAGCTAAACTGATCCAAAGTGCTGAAGGAACTAAGTCGGTCGGATTGCATCTCTGAGGGACTTGGGATACGTGACATTTTGAGTTGGGACCTTCCTTCAGACTCCTGACTAGAAGGGTCCTGACCCAAAACATCACCCTGTCCATGTCCTCCAGATATGCTGCCCGACCTGCTGAGTTACTCCAGCATTTTGTCTTTTTGTGTAAAACAGCATCTGCAGTTCTCTGTTTCTATATTTTACTCCCTGCAGCAGTTGGTTTCTTTGCATAAAATAGCCACCATTTTAGACTTCAGTGATACTGCATGGAAACAGGCCCTTCGGCCCACCTAGTCTGAGGAAGGACATTATTGCCATAGAGGGAGTGCAGAGACGGTTCACCAGACTGATTCCTGGGATGTCAGGACTGTCTTATGAAGAAAGACTGGATAGACTTGGTTTATACTCTCTAGAATTTAGGAGATTGAGAGGGGATCTTATAGAAACTTACAAAATTCTTAAGGGGTTGGACAGGCTAGATGCAGGAAGATTGTTCCCGATGTTAGGGAAGTCCAGGACAAGGGGTCACAGCTTAAGGATAAGGGGGAAATCCTTTAAAACCGAGATGAGAAGAACTTTTTTCACACAGAGAGTGGTGAATCTCTGGAACTCTCTGCCACAGAGGGTAGTTGAGGCCAGTTCATTGGCTATATTTAAGAGGGAGTTAGATGTGGCCCTTGTGGCTAAGGGGATCAGGGGGTATGGAGAGAAGGCAGGTACGGGATACGGAGTTGGATGATCAGCCATGATCATATTGAATGGCGGTGCAGGCTCGAAGGGCCGAATGGCCTACTCCTGCACCTATTGTCTATGTTTCTATGTTTCTAGTCTGCACTGACCTGCTATCCCCACACACACTGGCACTATCCCACACACCAGGGACAGTTGACCATTTTACCAAAGCCAATTAACCTACAAACCTGTACGTATTGGAAACCTGGAGGAAACCCACGCGGTCCTGGGGAGAAGGTACAAACCCGATACAGACAGCACCCGTAGTCAGGATCGAACCAGCGTCTCCTGCGCTGTAAGGCAGCAACTCTACCGCTGCGCCTCGTACCGTGCCACCAATTGTCAGGTCACTCGTTAAAGACACACTCAAAGCCAACGGGGATGAGGATTCGAAGATTCGGATGTTTAGCCAACACCATTTAAAATCAAGATCCATGTTTACACAGTAGGTTTTACTTGGCAATGGTGCTGATTCTTAAAGAGATCTTTCCATGACTATATTAAGGTGTTGTCATCTGAATGCGTTCACCCGCCGACTACGAAGTATTTATCCCCACTGTCGTGCTTTATTATCTGACTAATTATTCTCTGGGTCATAAGGGATAGTAGAATTAGGCCATTCAGCCCATCAAGTCTATTCAATCCGCCACTCAATCAATGGCTGAGCTGTCTCAGGGCTAAAGGAATCAAGGGATATGGGGGGAAAAGCTGGATTGGCATATTGATTTTAGATGATCAGCCATGATTTTTTAAAATATTATTATTTAATTTTTTTTTTAAATTCAAATCGTTTGCTATGTCGCTCTTCAAGGGAGATGCTAAATGCATTTCGTTGTCTCTGTACTGTACGCTGACAATGACAATTAAAATTGAATCTGAATCTGAATCACATTGAATGGCGGTGCTGGCTCGAAGGGCCGAATGGCCTCCTCCTGCACCTATTGGCTATTCTTAACCAGGATACATTCCAGAAAATCATCTCAACACAATATGTGACAAGGAATTTAATGGAGAACAGAAAAGGGCCGAATGCACCAATTTTCCATGTGTAGGAAAGAACTGCAGATGCTGGTTTAGATCGAAGACAGTCACAAAATGCTGGAGTAACTCAGCGGGACAGGCAGCATCTCTGGGGAAAAGGAATGGGTGACGTTTCAGACATCAGGAGTCTGAAGAATGGTCTCCACCCGAAACGTCACCTTTCACTCCAGAGATACTGAGTTACGCCAGCATTTTCTATGTTTTACTTGAAGCTCCCAGGGTGGGATTTGAACTGGCATCTCTGTGGATCTCTGGCTGCAAGTCCAGCAACCTGACCACTGCACCACCGTGCCCTCTCCCACCCAGAGAGTGGCGTGTGCCCTCCCCATACCCAGCTCGCTAACAACCAGCGTCAGAGGCTGAAATGACTATTCCATTTCTCAGCAACAAAAATCTCCCGACAAGTGCCAAAAATATCACGGGGGTAAGTTAAACCACTGACGCACGCTGTGCTAGCATTGTTCAGAATTGTTCTTTCATCCTCACAGTTTTTCCAGGAATGCGACAAGGAAATGCAGGTACAGCATTAATGAAGCACTTACTTGTCAGTATATAGTAAGCACAATACGCTTATTCCAATTCTCACACGTCAGCAACACTAAAATTACGAGACAAATTATTTTAAAAACTGCAAGTGCATCATAACTTCATTTTTATATTAAAAAAAAAGAAATAGAACAGCAGTAACATTTCAGAGGACAAAACAAAAATGTTGGAACAACTCTTGCCAGGTCTAGATGATTCGAGCTGTAAGCAGAGATTGAATAGGCTGGGACTCTATTCCTTGGAGTGCCAGAAAATGAGGGGTGATCTTATTGAGGTGTATAAAATCATGAGAGGAATAGATCGGGTAGATGCACACAGTCTCGATCTCAGAGTAGGGGAATCGAGGACCAGAGGACATAGGTTCAAGGTGAAGGGGAAAAGATTTAATAGGAATCTGAGGGGTAACTTTTTCCACACCAAGGTTGGTGGGTGTATGGAACGAGATGCCAAAGGAGGTAGTTGAGGCTGGGACTATCCCAAAGTCCAAACAGTTAGACAGGTACATGGATAAGACAGTTTTGGAGGGATATGGACCAAGCTCTCCCTTGAGCCTCACATCCGCCATGTCATTAAAACCTCCTTCTTTCACCTCCGCAACATCACCAAACTCAGACCCTCTCTCACACCGCCCGCTGCTGAAAGACTCATCCATGCCTTCATCTCCTCCCGACTGGACTATTGCAACTCACTTCTCCTTGGCATCAGCTCCACCTACATCAACCGACTCCAACTGGTCCAGAACGCAGCCGCCCGACTCATCACCCACACCAAATCCTGGCATCACATCACTCCAGTCCTCAAACAACTTCACTGGCTTCCCATCTCCCACCGGATCACCTACAAAATCCTGGTCCTCACCTACAAAGCCCTCCACCATCTGCCCCCCCCATATATCTCACTGACCTCCTCTCCCCCTACCAACCCTCACGGTCCCTCAGATCCACATCAGCCGGTCTCCTCTCCATCCACAAGTCCAACCTCCGCAGTTTTGGGGACAGAGCCTTCTCCAGGGCAGCTCCCAGGCTCTGGAACTCCCTCCCCCAACTGATCCGCAATTCCGTGTCCCTCACCATCTTCCAGTCCCGCCTCAAGACCCATCTCTTCACCTCTGCCTATCCTTAGCCCCACGTCCCCCTCCCTTTTCATCTGTGCATTAATTGCCTCATATTGTGTTTTGTATTGAATTCTGTCTTTACTTTGTGTACTAGTCATGTCTCTACTATTTATTTCATTCCCCTTACATGTTTTTCCTCTACCTGCTAAATTTTTGTAAGGAGTCCTTGAGACTCTTGAAAGGCGCCCATAAATAAAATGTATTATTAGTATTATTAAGTGGGACTAGTGTAGCTGCCCATGTTGGCCAGTGTGGGCAAGTCGGGCCGAAAGGCCTGTTTCCACACTGTATCAATCTATGACTCTGGAGGTCAGGTAGCATTCATGCAGAGAGAGAGAGAGAGAGAGAGTCCGTGTGCAGTTTAGTTTATTGTCACCCGTACGGAGGTGCAGTGAAAAGCTTTTGTTGCGTTTGAACCAGTCAGCGGAAAGACAATACAACCAAGCCATTTACAGTGTGTAGATTCACAAGTGGATAATGTTGAGTGCACGGCAAAGCCAGCAAAGTCCGGTCAACAATAGTCCAATGAGGTAGATTCATGTCGACCTGCTTTCATCGGGTTTTGAGTAGTCAATAGATGGTTTTGTTTCAGTTCTTCGGCGCCACAGTAGAGTTACTGCCTTACAGCGCCAGAGACCCGGGTTTGATGCTGACAACGGGTGCTGTTCGTACAGAGTTTGTATGTTCGCCCCATGGGTTTTCCCATGGATCTCCGATTTCCTTCCACGATCCATTCCATTCGGGTCACTAAGTCAATGTTGGGTCATCACACGATGAGCATTGGTTTTCTTTAGTTTATTTGGAGACACAGTGTGGAAACAGGCCCTTCGATCCACCGGGTCCACACCAACCAACGATCGCCCAGTTACTAGCTCTATGCATTGCCAGTTTTGCATTATATGACGATAGATTTCTCTGGTCCCTCCGTCCCCTTTGTTTAATCATTCTGTATTTCCTGAATATTCTGTATCTTCCCTCTTTCTATTTTCTTTATGTACAACTACTATGGACTGACGCAAAACTGCATTTCGTTGTACTCATACTTGTATTTGTGCGATGACATTAAAGTTGAATTGAATTGAATATACACTAGGGGCTTACAAACTTACAAAATTCTTAAGGGGTTGGACAGGTTAGATGCAGGAAGATTGTTCCCGATGTTGGGGAAGTCCAGGACAAGGGGTCACAGCTTAAGGATAAGGGGAAATCCTTTAAAACCGAGATGAGAAGAACTTTTTTCACACAGAGAGTGGTGAATCTCTGGAACTCTCTGCCACAGAGGGTAGTCGAGGCCACAGTTCATTGGCTATATTTAAGAGAGAGTTAGATGTGGCCCTTGTGGCTAAAGGGATCAGGGGGTATGGAGAGAAGGCAGGGATGGGATACTGAGTTGGATGATCAGCCATGATCATATTGAATGGCGGTGCAGGCTCGAAGGGCCGAATGGCCTACTCCTGCACCTAATTTCTATGTTTCTATGTTATGGGGAGACAATTAACCCTCAAACCTGCATGTCTTTGGAACAGTAGATGCTGGTTTACAGAATTAAAAAACGCAACGTGCTGGAGTAACTCAGCAGGTCGGGCAGCATCTGTGGAGGACATGGATAGGTGACGTCACGGTTCTGGATCCTTCTTCAAACTGATGTTATTTCAATATGTTTCACACTTTAGATTTTAGAGATACAGCGTGGAAACAGACCATTCCGATTCCACGCCGACCAACCCACACGATCACGGGGAGAACGTACAAACTCCATTTGGACCGCATCCACAGTCAGGGTGGAACCCTGGTCTCCGGCGCGGCAAGGCAGCATATCTGTGGTATTTTCAATTCTTAATAGAATTGAATTGAATCGGATTTCCAGCATCTACAGCTCATCCATTTTTTTTTACTGCATTTTGTCACAGTTTTATCAAAACTAACTTTGGATTCTCCAGAGCTGGCGACCAGCTTGGCATAAAAGCTTCACTTAAGATAATCACCATCCACTGGTATATGAATGGTGGCATGACATGGAAAATGAGTGTTAGCTGTAGCTAAGGGCTGGCTAGGATGATCTTTATGTTACACAAGGGAGATATTGCCTTAGCATGAACATTAGACGCTTCTTTTTCCAAGCAAAGCTTGCAAAAAAATGTGTCTGCAATCTGCAAATGCTACACGCGTTTATTTGATTCCAATTTCCCCCGTTATATCTCATTGTAGCCCCTGCACTTTCCCAGTAGCTGTAAATACCAGATTCTACATTGGACAGGCTAGATGCCAAAAATGTTCCCCTATGTTGGGGGAGGCCAGAACCAGGGGTCACAGTTTCAGACTAGGGGGTAGGCCATTTAGGACTGAGATGAGGAAAAACTGGATGTTTTCAAGAGAGAGTTAGATTTACATAGAAACATAGAAAATAGGTGCAGGAGTAGGCCATTCAGCCCTTCGAGCCTGCACCGCCATTCAATATGATCATGGCTGATCATCCAACTCAGTATCCTGTTCCTGCCTTCTCGCCATACCCCCTGATCCCTTTAGCCACATCTAACTCCCTCTTAAATATAGCCAATGAACTGTGGCCTCAACTATCTTCTGCGGCATTTAGCTCTTAGGGCTAATGGAATCAAGGGATATGGGGAGAATGCAGGGACAGGGTACTGATTTTGGATGATCAGCCATGATCATATTAAATGGCAGTGCAGGCTCGAAGGGCTGAATGGCCTACTCCTGCACCTATTTGCTATGTTTCTATGCATTCTGTTACTTTTTCTTGCATGCACAGCCCTGCCTCATTATCTTTTGTCTGGTACTATTTGTTTGGATAGCAAGCAAACAAATCTTTTCACAGTATATCAGCATCGGTGACAATAATAAACCTATAACAGTCCAAAAATAGTCAGACACAGAGATTTAAGCACCACGCACAATCCTCAAAAAGTATTGAATGATCCGGCGATGAATCACAGAAAGAATTTTACTGATTGAGGGGTATAGGACTAGTCAAACAAAGATGGGTCCCGTTCTGAAATGTCATCTATCCATGCTCTCCAGAGGTGTTGCCTGACTCACTCAGTTACTCCAGCACTGCTTTTGTTTTCCAAATGAATTGCATATCAGGTGTTCTGTCTCTACATGTTGGATTATAGACCTGTGGGCTTGGAGGTTAATGACTTAAGCCCTTGTCCCACTTAGAAAACCTGATCGCCCCACCCAGGGTTTCCGTGCGGTTCCGCGGAGGTTGCAGGTGGTTGCCGGAGGTTGCAGGTAGTGGAAGCAGGTAGGGAGACTGACAAAAACCTCCGGGAACCGCACGGAAACCTTGGGTGGAATGCAAAGTCTCTAGAGGTTTCCGTTCAGGTTTCCTAAGTGGGACAGGGGGATAACTTACTTACTTCCTGCCTATTATGCCTCCTGGCATGTAGGGCAGCAATTCCTTCAGTTGCTGTTTCCGTAACGTATGTGTTCGACGAGACAGGGCTTGTTAGCCCTGTGCTCAACCTCCAACCTGGAGGACCAGCGGAGCGCTCTTGGTCTCGCCTCTACCCTTCCACCTGTCCAGCATGGGAGACCCTAACAGGAGACAAATCTCCCTCTGACATAGCTCTAGGGGTGACTGAGACACACAAGCTCCCCGACCACGACAAGGTTGCGATCCAACAGGGAGTTGGTTGATCGATCCCTGTAAATTGCTCCTAGTGTGTTGGGAAAGTGGAATAACATGGAACTAATGTGAACGATGATTGATGGCCAGCATGGGCACAGTGGGCCGAATGGCTGTTTGCATGCTGCATCTTTAGACTAAACTCAACCCCACAGGGTGTGGAATTCTCCAGAGAAATAGTAATTTACCAGCGTTTGGAGACTGTAGTGGCTTTCTTAGAAATGGCTCCATGGCAGATCATCACAAATTAGATTGGGTGGGCTGTGTTTGCCCACACGAGAGGCTGAGGCTTGGTTTTATCGATCTTCAGTGGGGGATGGATCGGATGGAGTCTTTATCCTGGAGCAGGGGAGTCTAGAACGGTAAGTTTCCTGGCCTACAGGGCCAGAGAACCGGGCTCGAGTTTGCACGTTCTCCCTGAACAGTTTCCTCCCACATTCCAAACATATGCAGGTTTGAGGATCGATTGGCTTGTAACTTGCCTCTAGTGTGTTGGATGCAAAACTGGCATAACATAGAAGTGGTGTAACATAGAAACGTAGACAATAGGTGCAGGAGTAGAGGCCATTCGGCCCTTCGAGCCTGCACCACCATTCAATATGATCATGGCTGATCATCCAACTCAGTATCCTGTTCCTGCCTTCTCTCCATACCCCCTGATCCCTTTAGCCACAAGGGCTACATCTAACTCCCTCTTAAATATAGCCAATGAACTGTGTGGCCTCAACTACCTTCTGTGGCAGAGAGTTCCAGAGATTCACCGCTCTCTGTGTGAAAAATGTTTTTCTCATCTCGGTCCTAAAAGATTTCCCCCTTATCCTTAAACTGTGTGACCCCTTGTCCTGGACTTCCCCAACATCGGGAACAATCTTCCTGCATCTAGCCTGTCCAACCCCTTGAGAATTTTGTACGTTTCTATAAGAGATAAGTGTACGGGGTGGTCGTTGGACGGTGTGGACTCGATGGGCCGAAGGGCCTGTTCCCATGCTGTATCTCTCAACCAAAATTAAAATAAATGTTTACATAAGGAGGAATACAGACCAGGGGAATGCAAACATTGAACGGAAGGATTTTTAGGATTCTATGCAGATATATACAGTATCATTGATTGGACATTGCTGGCTTTACCTTGCACTAAACGTTATTCCCTCATAGAAACATAGAAACATAGAAATTAGGTGCAGGAGTAGAGGCCATTCGGCCCTTCGAGCCTGCACCGCCATTCAATATGATCATGGCTGATCATCCAACTCAGTATCCTGTACCTGCCTTCTCTCCATACCCCCTGATCCCCTTAGCCACAAGGGCCACATCTAACTCCCTCTTAAATATAGCCAATGAACTGGCCTCAACTACCTTCTGTGCAGAGAGTTCCAGAGATTCACCACTCTCCGTGTGAACCGCTATCTCATATATCTATACACTGTAAATGGTTCGATTGTAATCACGTATTGTCTTTCTGCCGACTGGTTAGCACGCAACAAAAGCTTTCGATACACGTGACAATAAACTAAACTGAACTGACCAAGGTATATGCTGCAGTAGCTGGAAGAACACATACTAAATTCTGCATCTGTGGAAAAGGTGACCAGGAATTCCACCTTTTGTTTTGTTTTAATGAGCTCTTTAAAGCATGGAACAAAGCACAAAGTACTGGAGTAACTCAGCAAGTCAGGCAGCATCTGTGGAAGGAATGGATAGGGGACGTTTCGGGTCTGGACCCTTCCTCAGCCTCTGAAGGTGCATTCCCTCCGACCTGAATCGAACAATTCCAGAACGATTTGGGTTTTGGAATAAAGAGACAAATGACAGAAAGAACAATATCAGGGAGCTTCAATCCACCAAAGCTGCACGGTGGTGCAGTAGTAGAGTTGCTGCCTCAACAACCCGGGTCCAACCCTGACTGCGGGTGCTGCCTGTACACAGTTTGTACCATCTCCCCGTGACTGTATGGGTTTTCTCCGGGTGCTCCGGTTTCCTCCCACACTCCAAAGAGAATGGAGCGGCTGGGCTTGTGAACTCTGGAATTTAGAAGGATGAGAGGCTATCCTATTGAAACATATAAGATTATTAAGGGTTTGGACACGCTAGAGGCAGGAAACATATTCCCAATGTTGGGGGAGTCCAGAACCAGGGGCCACAGTTTAAGAATAAGAATGGAGATGAGGAAATACTTTTTCACACAGAGAACTGTGAGTCTGTGGAATTCTCTGCCTCAGAGGGCGGTGGAGGCAGGTTCTCTGGATGCTTTCAAGAGATAGGGCTCTTAAAGATAGTGGAGTCAGGGGAAATGGGGAGAAGGCAGGAACGGGGTACTGATTGGGGATGATCAGCCATGGTCACATTGAATGGCGGTGCTGGCTCGAAGGGCCGAATGGCCTACTCCTGCACCTATTGTCTATTGTATTTCTAAACTAAAAAACTGCTGCATCTTTCCAGCATTTTGTTTTTATTGCAGTAATAATTTGATCCAAGTCATAGCCCCAACAGCACCGTTAACACCAAGTAAACTGCCTGCTCCCGAGGAACTGCACCATCTCTCTTGCCTGCTAAACCCCCTCTATGGAAGCCCACACAGCGGTTTAATAGAATCCTCTACTAAACAATAAATGTTGTCACGCTCTGCTGATTAATGCAGTGAAGGAAGGGATCTGCACACCAGTGGAACGCTGCGCCTCCATCTCCTAATTCCTCTCTGCGTTTAAATACAAGTGCTTATAAAGCAGAAAGCCAATCCGCCACAACCCACCGTTCATGCTCATCGCTGCAGTTCACTTGCAAATATCCAGGTTGAGGCCTGGCCTCTCAACGTCACGCACACATACAGAGTGGTGAATCTCTGGAATTCTCTGCCACAGAAGGTAGTTGAGGCCACAGTTCATTGGCTATATTTAAGAGGGAGTTAGATGTGGCCCTTGTGGCTAAAGGGATCAGGGGGTATGGAGAGAAGGCAGGTACGGGATACTGAGTTGGATGATCAGCCATGATCATATTGAATGGCGGTGCAGGCTCGAAGGGCCGAATGGCCTACTCCTGCACCTAATTTCTATGTTTCTATGTTTCTAGGAGCCACATCAACAAATCAAGTTTCTGGATGCAGGAACATTCACCATTTCTGTACCGTTACAACTATATCAATCCATATCTATTACACCACCAACTTTATTCCCACAGAGAGTGGTGAATCTCTGGAACTCTCTGCCGCAGAAGGTAGTTGAGGCCACACAGTTCATTGGCTATATTTAAGAGGGAGTTAGATGTGGCCCTTGTGGCTAAAGGGATCAGGGGGTATGGAGAGAAGGCAGGTACAGGATACCGAGTTGGATGATCAGCCATGATCATATTGAATGGCGGTGCAGGCTCGAAGGGCCGAATGGCCTACTCCTGCACCTAATTTCTATGTTTCTATGTTTCTAACAGCCATGATCATATTGAATGGCGGTGCAGGCTCGAAGGGCCGAATGGCCTACTCCTGCACCTATTTTCTATGTAAATCTAACTCTCTCTTGAAAACATCCAGTTTTTCCTCATCTCAGTCCTAAATGGCCTACCCCCTATTCTGAAACTGTGACCCCTGGTTCTGGCCTCCCCCAACATGGGGAACATTTTTGGCATCTAGCCTGTCCAATGTAGAATCTGGTGTATGCAGCTATTGAGAAAGTGCAGGGGCTACAATGAGAAACCTATTTTCTATGTTTCTATACCCATCGATGATTAGTACAGGTGTCAGAGGTTATGGGGAGAAGGCAGGAGAATGGGGTCAGGAGGGAGAGATAGATCAGCCATGATTGAATGGCGGAGTAGACTTGATGGGCCGAATGGCCTAATTCTACACTGACCTCTCATTCTCCATGACTATAACTCTATCAATGTGTCAATATGAATCTTTGACTCTTTATTTAATCTTAGCAGAATATTGAACACTTCCAGCAATCAATTTTTCAAATATGTTTATGACACAAAATACCAATCAGTCCACCCAGCTATGTCATACAGTATCGAAACAGGCCCTTCGGCCCAACATACCCATGCCTACCAACATGCCCCATCTACACGAGACCCATATCTTTCTAATCCTATCCTATCCATGTACTTGCTCAAATATTATGAAACATTGTGATAGTCCCAGCCTCAACTACCTCCTCTACCAGCTCGTTCCATACACCCACCACCCTTTGTGTCAAAAAAATGCTGCCCTTCAGTTTCCTGTTAAATAGAAGCTGGGATGTAATGTTAAAATTGTACAAGGCATTGGTGAGACCAAATCTGGAGTATGGTGTACAATTTTGGTCGCCCAATTATAGGAAGGATGTCAACAAAATAGAGAGAGTACAGAGGAGATATACTAGAATGTTGCCTGGGTTTCAACAACTAAGTTACAGAGATAGGTTGAATAAGTTAGGTCTTTATTCTTTGGAGCGCAGAAGGTTAAGGGGAGACTTGATAGAGGTCTTTAAAATGATGAGAGGGATAGACAGAGTTGATGTGGACAAGCTTTTCCCCTTGAGAATAGGGAAGATTCAAACAAGAGGACATGACTTCAGAATTAAGGGACAGAAGTTTAGGGGTAACATGAAGGGGAACTTCTTTACTCAGAGAGTGGTAGCGGTGTGGAATGAGCTTCCAGTGGAAGTGGTGGAGGCAGGTTCGTTGGTATCATTTAAAAATAAATTGGATAGGCATATGGATGAGAAGGGAATGGAGGGTTATGGTACGAGTGCAGGCAGGTGGGACTAAGGGGGAAAAAATTTGTTCGGCACGGACTTGTAGGGCCGAGATGGCCTGTTTCCGTGCTGTAATTGTTATATGGTTATATGGTTATAAATCTCCCCCCCCCCCTTCACCTTAAACCCGGCCCCATACCAGAAGCCTCCACGTGGCAGGGTCTGGGAACTGGAAGTATCCCGAGTTAATTCTGCTACCACCAGTGATGGCTCCCACAGATTGTCGCCGGAAGCTGGTAAATTCTGTGCTTTGAACTTATCTATTCCCCTCCTGCTTTTATACAGCTCGATAAGATCACCCCTCGGGCCTCATGTGATCCAAGGAATTAAGTCCTAGCCTGCTCAACCTCTCCCTGCTGCTCAGAGCCTCGAGTCCTGGCAACGCCCTCGTAAATCTTCTCTGCACTCTTTCCAGCGTAACATCGTTGATGCATGCCAGCACTTGGAGATGACTGCTTGTTAAACAAGTGCTTGCTAGAGAGCCAGATTCTAATGGAGGCAGGGAGGAATGACGGCTTACATTTCACTCCTTATCCGACAGACTTTTGTCTCCTTTCCGACCCTAGCCTTTGTCGCTCCACCCATCTGCCAATCAACCCCGGCTCACCTGTATCCACCTATCACTTTTCCCACACAAAGGGCAGTGGGTGTATGAAACGAGCTGCCGGAGGAGGTAGTTGAGGCAGGGACTATCCCAACGTTTAGACAGGTGCATGGGTAGGACAAGTTTAGAGGGATGTGGGTCAAACACAGGCAGGTGGGGCTAGTGTAGATTAATATTTGCTTCAGTATTTAAAGGCTGCACCGTTTGACACTTGGACCATCTTTAATCGAACTTTACGGGATTCTTTCTTGCACTAGACGTTATTTTACCAAAGCCAATTAACCTACAAACCTTTGGAGTGTGGTAGAAAACCCACGCTGGTCACGGAAAGAAGCTCCCGGAGATATGGAAGGGTAAAGTGTGAAAACGAGAAATGAAAATTCATTTTCCTTGACCTTCCCTTTTGATGTCTCATTTTCACACTTTACCCTCCCATATCTCTGCGTCTCCCTCTCCCCTGACACTCAGTCTGAAGAAGGATCTCGACCCAAAACATCACCAATTCCTTTCTCTCTAGAGATGCTGCCTGTCCCGCTGAGTTACTCCAGCATTTTGTGTCTATCTTCGGTTTATTTTATTTATTTTTTTTTTTTTTTTAATATTTTATTTTATTAGAAGTAAGCACAGTCATATGGCACCAAAGTGCCTAATATATATTTTCATAATACATTTTATGTACAACTTCTTTTTTTTTTGTTACATTGAAAAAAGATGAGAATAAGAAAAAGAGGTTAGATAGTAAAGGATAGAAAGATGTGAAATATATAGTGTGTGAAGAAAGAAAACGAGTAAATGAGGAAAGTTGAGAGAAAATAGTGAGAAGAAAAGGAGATCATTATTTATAGTCTTGACCAACCCTCGTCCAGTCCTGAAACAGTTATTTTTTACAATTGTGTTGCACCATATGATTCCAAAAAAACGACGAATGGAGACCAACTCGTTATGAATTGGTCTGATTTATCCCTATCTTCGGTTTAAACCAGCATCTACTACTGGGCCGTGCATATTAAATATATAATCTACTGGTTCGACAGTTCTGCCCAACAGACAGAATGAATAAGAATGGAGAAAGAGGACGGTTCTCCTTTTAATATAGGAGCGATCCTCTTCTCCCCGATAAAATTGAACAACACAATATATAAGAAGAATCCAATTATCCATAACACAATACGAATTCGGAAACAAATAAAATTAACTTTAAAATTAAGAAACCTATCACTTTTAACTCCGATAGTTAATAACCCCTCATTTAAACCATCTATCACTGACAAAACATATAGCCATTCGGAAAGTCCATCCTGCGTTTGGACTGTTCGACCTGCTGCCCTCTGGAAGGCGCTATAGGTGCATCAAATCCAGGACAAACAGACTCAGGAATAGTTGCTTTCCAAGAATTATATCTACTATAAATTCAAATTCACACATGCACTGACTACACCGCCCAACACGGACTTCCATCTGTATATATGTATATATGTATGTAGCGCCGCAGAATTTGTGCACCTATTCCCCCCCCCCCCCCCCCCCATCTCCCTTCTGTTTTTTGTTTTTTCTGTTTCTTGTTTTTTGTGCTAAAATTGTATGTATGCACTGAGTACGAGCAGCTTTCAGTTTCACTGTACATGTATAGTGACAATAAATGGCATATCTATATCTAAAGAATGGGAATTAAAAGGATCGGAGATGTGTATGAAATGGGAAATCTGTTATCATTTCAACAATTACAATTAAAATACAAGCTGATAAATAACCAATATTTTAAATACCTTCAGATCCGTGACTTCGTGAAAAAATATAGACAAGGATAACAAACTTTAACTCTAGATTCATTGGAAGAAGCCATCAACATTAAGGCTGACTCAATGAAATTAATATTACAGCTTAAGGATAAGGGGGAAATCCTTTAAAACCGAGATGAGAAGAACTTTTTTCACACAGAGAGTGGTGAATCTCTGGAACTCTCTGCCACAGAAGGTAGTTGAGGCCACAGTCCATTGGCTATATTTAAGAGGGAGTTAGATGTGGCCCTTGTGGCTAAGGGGATCAGGGGGTATGGAGAGAAGGCAGGTACAGGATACTGAGTTGGATGATCAGCCATGATCATATTGAATGGCGGTGCAGGCTCGAAGGGCCGAATGGCCTACTCCTGCACCTAATTTCTATGTTTCTAGGTTTCTAATATCATATTTATATAATAGCTTTTTAAATATAGAATTACCATTGACAGAGGCACTTAGAGAAGATTGGGAACGAGATCTACTGATAAAAATCCCAAAAGAATTATGGGAAAAACATTTGATATATATATATATATATACACATAAATGTTCGATTAACGCAAGACAACTTAATTCAATTTAAAATTCTACACAGATTATATTACTCGAAAACTAGATTAAATAAATTCTATCCAAATACTTCCCCCATTTGTGACAAATGCCTAACCCAAAACGCCACTATAACACACACTTGTGTCTCTTGCATAAAACTTCATAAATTTTGGAGCGAAATGTTTGACATTTTTACAAAATGATTTAAGATAAAAATAGACCCTAACATTGAAATGACTATATTCGGATCAATGGAAGATGGGAATAAACTGAATACATTTCAAAAATCTTTCCTTAATTGTGGTTTAATAAACTTATACTTAAATTTTGGAAAAATACATCCATACCAACATTGAAAATGTGGATTTCAAATATGTCGGAAACCTCACATCTTGAAGAAATGCGAATCCTCCTAACAGACAAAGCAGACCAATTCATAATGATTTGGTCTCCATTTGTCGACTTCTTTCTAGCATATGGTGCAACATAACTGTAGACATTAAATGTTTCAGGATCGGGTGAAGGGTGGTCAAAAATAATAATAAAATAGCTATTTCTCCTTCAATCTCCTGTTTTCTATCTCCTCTTTTTCTCTCTTTTCTTCTTTCCTTCACCTCACTGTTCGATATCACACACTTCTCTATTTTTCTACTATTCTTTCTTTTCTTCCTTTTACTGCTAAAAATACAAATAAATAAGAAGTTGTAACATGTCAATATATATTAGGTATCTACAAGGTACCACATTATTGTACTTACTTCTAATAAAATTAAAAATGAATAAATAAATAAACTCAGATCCGTTTAACAGCGGCAACATTTTAAATTAACATTCAAACTTAATTCCAAAATCATTTGTCATGTAAGCAAACATGTACATTGACTTGTTAAATGTAGAAACGTAACTAAACTTCGTGCTTAATCACCTTAGTGTTACTAAAGAATAAAATCTGGAATTACTGAAAAACAAAAGCAGCATGTGCCGTTCCTTCCTACACATAGATTTTACTTCGGAGTCACGTGAAGACGTGACTATGTGGAGAAGAATCCGTCCAGTCGCACACGCGTCATATCGTCAGACGCATAGCGGCAACGACCGTGTGTAGAGGGGCAGAACTCCTCCAAGCGGTAAGTTTAAAAAGCCTGAAGGTAAGTGGTTTCACTTTTGTTTTCAGGTCGCCTTCTTCGGAGAGACTTGTAGTTGTAAAACAACACAAGTTAGAATGGAGAAAGGAGGTAAAGGGAGGAAACTCGAGAAGACCGCGGGTCTGCGTGTAGGGGGCGCCCGCTTGAGGAGTCGCGGTGGCAGCGAGGCCATCGACTACAGAAGCGGTTACAGAAGTTACCGTTGCAGCGCCATTAGGGCACAAGGCCAGGCAAAAGTCCGTTCGGCCAGTGGACTCTGAGGAGTCAGACCCGGAGGTTCCCCCGCCTCAGGCAGACATTATGTCTACTCGGGTCGCCAATTTAGAATTCCTCATGGGGAAAATGATTTATCAAGACTCACTCCAGGAGAACAGCCCGCGTTGGTCTACGGGAAAGCCAGTGCAGGGAATGCCTGGGAAAAGTCCGGCTCAGCGCTGGCCTCCAGGAGAACCAGCTCCAGCACTGCCTGAACGAGGGCAGTTTATGCGTTGGCCTCCAAGAAAGCCAGCGCCAACAATGTCTGAAGGAAGACAGTATAGGCGTTGGCCTACAGCAGAGCCAGCAGCACCTGAAAGAGGGGCCTATGGGAGAGCCAGCACTAGAAACACCTGAAGCAGGGATACCAGATCGGCCCCACCACGAGGAGGCATATAGTACCGGGCAGCAAGATTCGGATGAATCAGAGCCAATTAACAGAGCCTAAAATACCAGGTCCGGCATAAAAATGTGCCGTTCCCAGACTAACAGGGAAACCATTGGGAGATGAATTAGCAATGACAATAAATTACTTGCTCAACCATCAGATCCAGGAACTGACCATGGACGAGACTATCAAAAATTATGAAACCCCGCAGAATTGCGCACTGCTAGCAGTCCCAGCAGTGAATCATGTAATATGGGGCTATTTGGGCATTGCAGTACGCGCACAAGAAATGAAATTACAGCGGGTGTTGAAGTTGCTGGGGTCAGGCATTACGGCTTTCGCCAGAGGCTTGGATGAGGAGCACGTGTCTGTATCACAACAGGATGCCTTAGCACTCATGAAATAAACTGTATTTGTAAAAGTGCTATGAGACCCAACATACACCCTAAGTTTGCGGGGCTCTGTAAAACATCTAATATTCAATTATCTAATCTGCTTTTTGGAGAGAATCTAGCCAAAGGAGTAAAAGACCTGGCTGAATGCATTTCGTTGTCTCTGTACTGTACACTGACAATGACAATTAAAATTGAATCTGAATCTGAATCTGAAGAAGCAAAAACCGTGGGGATGATGAAACCACTGGTGCTCGGCAGATCAGTTCGAAGGCAGTTTCCCTACCGACGTGCGGTGACTGGGGCCAGTGAAGGAACAAATTGGTGCACTGCTCCTGGGGCATGTGGAGGTTACAGTGTTCCCACTAAGAGCAGGGGACAACAATTGTCACCGGCAAACCCCGAGGTGGGTGGGTCTGGTCCTGTAAGAGACATATTAAGCGTTTCACACTTACAAGTTGGAGGAAGATTTCAATTCTTCCTAAAAGAATGGCAAGAAGTAACATCTGATGCATTTATACTGTGCAGTATTGTGGGATTTAGAATTGAATTCTACCCATATTTAGATCCTCCTAAGCATATTTCAAGCCGGACATGTATTTTCTCAAAAGAAGGGAATATGGAGATTCAGGCAGAACTTGAAATATTGTGTAAAAAAGGGGTAATTGAGAAGTCAGTTCACCAACACCATCAATTTGTGTCAAGTATTTTTCCTAGAGCAAAAAAGGATGGTGGGTGTAGAATTATTCTAGATCTGACAAGTCTTAACCCGTTTGTACAGTATAAACATTTTGAAATGGAGACATTTGCCAATGCTATACAGCTAATTTCAAGATATGGCTAGCATAGATCTTCAAGATACATATTACTCTGTGGCTGTGCATGGTAATGATCGGAGATACTTAACATTTAGCTGGATGAGTCGATTATGGCAATTTAAAGCATTGCCTAATTGAATTAACCTCAGCTCCTAGACAATTTACCAAATTGTTAAAACCAATCTTAACACTACTAAGAGCTCAGGGCCATTTAGTAATGGCCTATTTGGATGATATTCTGATTGTAGGAGACAATCGGGCTACAGTAGAAGCATCAGTGTCAAGAATCAAGCTCACTTTCGAGAGACTGGGATTTATTATCCATCCAGATAAGTCCAAATTACTACCAAGTACAGTAATTGATTAGTTGGGTTTCACTATTAATTCAGAACACATGGTAGTGACTCTGCCCAAGGATAAAGGGCTGCAGTTAACTGAAGGTTGTATCAAGCTCATTACACAGCACCAACCCTCAATCAGGCATGTGGCAAGCTTGCTTGGCAAAATAATTGCTTCATTTCCGGCTGTACAGTTTGGACCAATGCATTATCAGCAATTACAGCGAGCAAAGGTACCGGCATTGAGGATACATTCAGGGCATTTTGACAGGCCCATGCAATTGCCAGTTGCAGCTATTACTGAAATACAATGGTGGATCTGGAGTGTCTCAAATGCTTCCAGAGAAATTCTGGTCAAAACACCTTCCATTATTCTACAGACTGATGCAAGTGCTCTAGGTTGGGGCGCTACTAATATTATCTCCAGCTGTGGAGGTAGATGGAATGTGGAGGAGGTCCAAGCTCAAGGGATCAATTACCTAGAGCTTTTAGGAACATTTTATGGGCTTAAAGCTTATTGCTCACACAGAGTGGTGAATCTCTGGAATTCTCTCCCGCAGAAGGTAGTTGAGGCCACAGTTCATTGACTATATTTAAGAGGGAGTTAGATGTGGCCCTTGTGGCTAAAGGGATCAGGGGGTATGGAGAGAAGGCAGGTACAGGATACTGAGTTGGAAGATCAGCCATGATCATATTGAATGGCAGTGCAGGCTCGAAGGGCCGAATGGCCTACTCCTGCACCTAGTTTCTATGTTTCTATGCTCTAATATGCAAAACTTGCATGTTCAGGTACAGATTGACTATGGCAGTAGTGTATGTTAATCACATGGGTGGAATCAAGTCAGAATCTTCTGATAGATTGGCAAACGCGATCTGGAGCTGGTATATTACCAGAAACATTTGGCTTTCGGAAATCTACCTACCAGGTAGATTCAACATAGTTGCAGACACAAGGTCACGTAAATTCAATGACAATACAGAATGGATGTTGGATCGTGACAAATTTAATGAAATTGTTGCACGGTTCGGGATGCCAGAGATCGACTTGTTTGCATCCAGACTTAACCACCAACTACCTAAATATGTGTCATGGGAACCTGATCCTGGGGCAGTAACGGTGGATGCTTTCTCGCTGCATTGGGGTAGAATGTTTTTGTATGCATTTCCTCCATTTTGCCTCATTAGTCGGTGTATACAGAAGATCAAACATGACTCCGCTTCAGGAGTATTGGTGGTACCAGACTGGCCTACACAACCATAGACATAGAAACATAGAAATTAGGTGCAGGAGTAGGCCATTCGGCCCTTCGAGCCTGCACTGCCATTCAATATGATCATGGCTGATCATCCAACTCAGTATCCCGTACCTGCCTTCTCTCCATACCCCCTGATCCCCTTAGCCACAAGGGCCACATCTAACTCCCTCTTAAATATAGCCAATGAACTGGCCTCAACTACCCTCTGTGGCAGAGAGTTCCAGAGATTCACCACTCTCTGCGTGAAAAAAGTTCTTCTCATCTCGGTTTTAAAGGATTTCCCCTTTATCCTTAAGCTGTGACCCCTTGTCCTGGACTTCCCTAACATCGGGAACAATCTTCCTGCATCTAGCCTGTCCAACCCCTTAAGAATTTTGTAAGTTTCTATAAGATCCCCTCTCAATCTTCTAAATTCTAGAGAGTATAAACCAAGTCTATCCAGTCTTTCTTCATAAGACAGTCCTGACATCCCAGGAATCAGTCTCGTGAACCGTCTCTGCACTCCCTCTATGGCAATAATGTCCTTCCTCAGATTTGGAGACCAAAACTGTACGCAATACTCCAGGTGTGGTCTCACCAAGACACTGTACAACTGCAGTAGAACCTCTCTGCTCCTATACTCAAATCCTTTAGCAATGAAAGCTAACATACCATTCGCTTTCTTTACTGCCTGCTGCACCTGCATGCCTACCTTCAATGACTGGTGTACCATGACACCCAGGTCTCGCTGCATCTCCCCCTTTCCCAATCGGCCACCATGGTATCCTCTGGTGATAAAAATGATCACTAAGCCCCTTATGATTGGTCCATTGTTGGCTGTGGGTCAGGTGAAGATGAGTGATACAAACAATGAAACGTAACAGGACGACAGTGAAACTAGTACGACGACTAGGGTGGGGGAATGACGGAGAGAGAGGGAAAACAAAGGTTACTCGACGTTAGAGAAGTCAATGTTCATACCGCTGGGGTGTAAGCTGCCTAAGCGAAATATGAGGTGCTGTTCCTCCAATTTGTGTTGGGCTGAGCTCTGCTTATTTGAGATCAGTAATTAAATATTAAATGCCAATTAGTGCTATCGTGAGCCAATGCACCATGGATTTGCAAACACTGGGACCTGTTCATTCATTTGTGGGGAGAAAAGAACCTTTTAAATTGGATCTGGGACAGCAGCAAATAACTGCACATCAAAGCATACATTTGTAATTGGAAACAGGGAATAATTAGACCGGGGCTGTCTGGTTGGATCATATTCAGCGACTGAAAACATTAACTCAATGTGCATTCAAATATTTGGACAAAAACTATTCCAATGTCCCGTTCCGAGCGTGCTTTTCTTGGCATTGCTGTTGCTGCAGCTCTGACGCAGATGATCAAGATGTTTGTAATATTATTTCACAGATGCCGGTTTACCGAAAAAAAAAGATATAAAGTGCTGGAGTAACTCAGCGGGTCGGGCAACCTCCCTGGAGAACATGGACAGGTGGGCATTTGGAGTGAGGAGGCCAATCAGTCTGAAGAAAGGTCCCGACCCCGAAACGTCACCTGTCCATGTTCTCCAGGGATAGATACAAAGTGCTGGGGTAACTCAGCAAGTCTGGCAGCATCTCAGGAGAACAAAAAAAATATACAGGCGGTGGTTTCAGGTCGACCTTGTATACCTCCCAGAGATGTTGGTGGTGAATCTGTGGAATTCATTGCCACAAATGGCTGTGGAGGCCAAGTCAATGGATAGTTTTAAGGCAGAGATAGACAGATTCTTGATTGGGTGTCAGGGTTTATGGGGAGAAGGCGGGAGAATGGGATTGAGAAGAAAAGATATGGGGTGGGAGATTGCAACCTTCACGTGGTCCACCTTGTTTCAACGAATGCAATCAACCTGGCTTGCACAATCAAATAGAACAAGTTGTCCTACAACTTTAGGCTGTGCACCCCATACGCAAGAAGAAACATAGACAATAGGTGCAGGAGTAGAGGCCATTCGGCCCTTCGAGCCTGCACCGCCATTCAATATAATCATGGCTGATCATCCAACTCAGTATCCCGTACCTGCCTTCTCTCCATACCCCCTGATCCCTTTAGCCACAAGGGCCACATCCGACTCCCTCTTCTTTACAGAGAGAGACGTACCAGTTAGCCTTCAACCCTGTACGTTTATTTTTAATCAAAAAATAATTTATTTAAATTCCAACACGACTACCCTCTGTGGCAGAGAACTCCACAGATTCACCACTCTCTGTGTGAAAAATGTTTTCCTCATCTCGGTCCTAAAAGATTTCCCCCTTATCCGTAAAGAAGGGCCAGGATTGAATGGCAGAATAGACTTGATGGACCGAATGGCCTAATTCTGCTCCTATCACTTATGAACCTATGTTGCCTGACCGGCTGAGTTACTTCAGCACTTTGTGCAAAATCGTTTTGCTCTTTGAGAAGGGACATTATGTTTAAATGTGTTTCTCACCAAGAGCTAAAACTATAATGACTGCAAAATTATTAGACGTGTTGCATAACCTCCAGTTCATTCACACCTCAGGTGCAAACCGGAGCGTTCAGCTTCACATCCCGTGTACTCTGGTTTCCATCACTAACATCACCCTCCATTACCTCATCCGCTCTTTCATTAAAAGTTCCGCTCGCATCTTTGCCACCACCAGGCCTGGGCTGTTCAATGCCTCCCTTGCCAGCAAACATCAGCTCATTCGCGCAGCAGTCCACGCCCATCAGTCCAGGTCTTTCCCCACCACATGTCCACACCCGCCATGCTCAAAACCTCAATTGAAAGTCAGTTTCCATATAACAATATAACCATATAACAATTGCAGCACGGAAACAGGCCATCTCGGCCCTACAAGTCCGTGCCGAACAACTTTTTTTCCCCTTAGTCCCACCTGCCTGCACTCAAACCATAACCCTCCATTCCCTTCTCATCCATATGCCTATCCAATTTATTTTAAAATGATACCAACGAACCTGCCTCCACCACTTCCATTGGGAGCGCATTCCACACCGCCACCACTCTCTGAGTAAAGAAGTTCCCCCTCATGTTACCCCTAAACTTCTGTCCCTTAATTCTGAAGTCATGTCCTCTTGTTTGAATCTTCCCTATTCTCAAAGGGAAAAGCTTGTCCACATCAACTCTGTCTATCCCTCTCATCATTTTAAAGACCTCTATCAAGTCCCCCCCTTAACCTTCTGCGCTCCAGAGAATAAAGACCTAACTTATTCAACCTATCTCTCTAACTTAGTTGTTGAAAACTTAGTTTCATTCTTTCTTTGAAAATTCCATTCCGACCTTCAACGGTGGCGCAGTGGTAGAGCTGCTTCCCTCACAGCGCCAGAGACCCGGGTTCAATCCCGACTACGGGTGCTTGTCCGTACGGGGTTAGTACATTCCCCCCCCGTGACCTGCATAGATTTTCTCCGAGATCTTCTGTTTCCTCCCACACTCCAAAGACACAGGGGTTTATAGATTTATTGGCTTGGTATAAAATGTAAAATTGTCCCCAGTGTGTGTAGGGTAGTGTTAGTGTGCGGGGATCGCTGGTCGGTGCGGACTCGGTGGGCCGAAGGGCCTGCTTCCGCGCTGTATCTCTAAACTGAACTAGTGCAGAATTAGTATAAATGGCTAGTTGAGGATCAGTGTAGACTCGGTGGGCCAAAGATCTTTTTTATCGAAGATCTTGATTAAAGATCTAAATGAAAGATCTTGAGATCTTTATTGCTGGATGCATTACTTCAGATGCATTGACCACACAGTCTTTGGTGAACTGCATGAAGTTTAGAGGGAGCACCTATGAGTAACACTGTGTTAGCCTCCAATATATGCAAGACAAGCCAACTAATGCTAAGAAGAACCACCAAGAAGCAAAGTTAATCTACGCAGGAAGACAGACACAAAATGCTGGAGTAACTCAGTGGGACAGGCAGCATCTCTGGAGAGAAGGAATGGGTGACGTTTCGGGTCGAGAACCTTCTTCAGAACAATTTAAAGAGCAGAGGAACCAAACGACACCTGCTTTTCTCAGAAAAAAATGAATTGAATTGAATAAATGTTATGTATACATACAAGGAATTTGCCTTGGTGCTTTGCTCACAAGTAACAACATGATATACAGTCGACAATTAAGAATAAGACATTATAATTTAAACATGTGAAGAATGAAATAAAATACCAGAGCAAAAGGAGGCTACCGATTTTTGGCTGTTGAGTAGAGCTACTGCTCGTGGAAAAAAATCTGTTTTTATGTCTGGCTGTGGCAGCTTTGACAGTCCGGAGTTGCCTTCCAGAGGGAAGTGATTCAAAGAGTTTGTGGCCAGGGTGAGAGGGGTCAGAGATGATCTTGCCCGCTCGCTTCCTGGCCCTTGCAGTGTACAGTTCGTCGATGGGGGGGACTGATCTATTGGCCTGATATGTAAACTGCAGAGGGTCTTCATGACTACAGAGGTCAGTGCGACAGACCTGTTGTCATTAAGACCAGTAATCCTTGGCTTTTTGGGTACAGGGACAATAGTGGAGACTTTGAAGCAGGCAGGGACAGGACAGGTTTGCAGGGACTGGTGGAAAATGTCTGCGTAGACCAGTGCCAGTTGTTCGGCACAGAGCTTGAGGGTAGAGGGGGAAAACATTGTCAGCATTTCTGTCTCCTGAATAGTTTCTCCACTTCATCAATTTCTAATGTTAACCATTTGTCCAAACGAATGCAGGAAAGGCAGGAGAGTATTGCGAATTTTGCATTAAAACAAATAGACTATTTGTCCTATGATTTATAATACATTTGTTCTTTGTGTATGTGTGTTTATGTGTATATGTATTGTCTATGCTATATAGACACACGGATCTGTTCTGCATTTATGCTTACAATACTCTGCTGTGCTGCAGCAAGCAAGAATTTCATTGCCCTAAGCAAGAATTTCATTGTCCTATCTGGGACACATGACAACAAACTCTCTTGACTCGACTTGATAAAATAATGTTTGAATGACGTTAGGACAGGTAAATGGATAGGAAAGGTGTGAACTTTAGGAGGGCACATCATCCGAGGACGTACATCATGAGCAAATCAACTGCTACCTCGACAAAAACCTGGACCCACTGCAGTTCGCTTACCGCCACAACAGATCAACGGTGGATGCGATCTCGCTGGCCCTCCACTCCGCACTGGACCACTTGGACAACAAAAACTCATATGTCAGGCTGTTATTCATCGATTACAGCTCGGCATTCAACACAGTCATCCCCTCCAAGCTGGTTACCAAACTCGCAGAACTGGGTCTCTGCGCATCCCTCTGTAATTGGATCCTCGACTTCCTCATCCACAGACCACAGTCTGTTCGTATTGGTGGAAATGTGTCAGCCTCGATAACAATCAGCACGGGAGCACCTCAAGGCTGCATGCTCAGCCCCCTGCTGTACTCACTGTATACCCATGACTGCGTAGCCGGTCACAGTGCGAACTCCATCATCAAGTTCACTGACGACACCACTGTTGTGGGACGTATCACTGATGGGGATGAGTCAGAGTATAGACGAGAGATCGAGCAACTGTCCATATGGTGCCAGCACAATAACCTGGCCCTCAACACCAGCAAAACCAAGGAACTGATTGTGGACTTTGGAAGGAGTAGGAGGGGGACCCACAGCCCCGTTTATATCAACGGGTCGATGGTTGAAAGGGTCAAGAACTTCAAATTCCTGGCGTGCACATCTCTGAAGATCTCTCCTGGTCCAAGAACACTAATGTAATTATCGAGAAAGCTCATCAGCGCCTCTACTTCCTGAGAAGATTACGGAGAGTCGGATTGTCAAGGAGGACTCTCTCTAACTTCTACAGGTGCACAGTAGAGAGCATGCTGACCGGTTGCATTGTGGCTTGGTTCGACAACTTGAGCGCCCTGGAGAGGAAAAGACTACAAAAAGTAGTAAACACTGCCCAGTCCATCATCGGCTCTGACCTTCCTTCCATCGAGGGGATTTATCGCAGTCGCTGCCTCAAAAAGGCTGGCAGCATCATCAAGGACCCACACCATCCTGGCCACACACTCATCTCCCTGCTACCTTCAGGTAGAAGGTACAGGAGCCTGAAGACTGCAACGTCCAGGCTCAGAAATAGCTACTCCCCCACAGCCATCAGACTATTAAACCTGGCTCGGACAAAACTCTGATTATTAATAACCCATTATCTGTTATTTGCACTTCATCAGTTTATTTATTCATGTGTGTATATATTTATATCATGGTATATGGACACACTGATCTGTTCTGTAGTCAATGCCTACTATGTTCTGGTGTGCTGAAGCAAAGCAAGAATTTCATTGTCCTATACAGGGACACATGACAATAAACTCACTTGAACTTGAAGGTGAGCTGCTTTAAATATCTGGGAGTCCACATCTCTGAGATATGACATGGACATCACACGCCTCAGCACTCGTGAGTAAGGCAAAGCAGCGCCTTTACCACCTCAGGCAATTGAGGAAATTCAGAGTGTCTCTGAGGATCCTCCAGTGTTTCTACGCAGCGGCGGTGGAAAGCATCTTGTCCGGAAATATCACAATCTGGTTTGGGAATTGCTCTGCCAAGGACAAGAAGGCTCTGCAGAGAGTAGTGCGTTCGGCCGAACGCACTATGGGAACTTCACTCGCCCCCCTGCAGGAACTATACATCAGGAGGTGCAACTCCAGAGCAAATAAAATCATGGGAGACCCCTTCCACCCCTGCAACGGGCTGTTCCAGCTGCTACGGTCAGGCAAACGCCTCCGTTGCCATGCGGTGAGAACGGAGAGGATGAGAAGGAGTTTCTTCCCAGAGGCCATTCGGACTGTAAACGCCTATCTCACCAGGGACTAACTCTACTGAACGTTTTTCCTTCTGCCCACAATATTTAATATGAAAAAGAAAATGTGATTCTGTTCCATTCTGTTTGTAGTTTGTTTGTTTGTCTTTTTTGCACAAAGTCCGCGAGCATTGCCACTTTTCATTTCACTGCACATCTCGTATGTGTATGTGACAAATAAACTTGACTTGACTGATGGGAGAGGGGAGAAGATGATGTGACTGGTTCATGACTATTCTGGCTGCCGTTCCCAGTCAGCATCAAGTGTCGATGTAGAGTCTGTACATCTATCTGTACGTGGGCAATTAATGACTAGTTCCTTTTAAAAGCTGGAGAAATATACAAATCAAATCGGCTGCAAGAAATGTGTCTATTATTAAATGTGCCAGAAAAATGTGACAAGACAAACAGGAAACATATGCAAAAGTAGCTATTTTTAAATTATTAGCTATATAATTGCCCAGGCTTGGTTTCATCTCCAAATAAATAGTTGATCACATTCTTGCTCTGATGTTGCGGAGTTTAATGCTGCTTATTTAATCACACGTTGCGTTGATATGAGCAAGTCACAGGTGTTCATTGCCTGCAGCTATGAAACAGGGGCGGCACGGTGACGCATTGGTAGAGTTGCTGCCTCACAGCGCCAGGGGCCCCCGGTTCGATCCCGACTACGGGCGCTGTCTGTACGGAGTTTGCACGTTCTCCCCGTGACCTGCGTGGGTTTTCTACGGGACTCCAGTTTCCTCCCACACCCCAAAGACGTGCAGGTTTGTAGGTTTGTCCGAAGAAGGGTCTCGAATCCGAAACGTCACCCATTCCTTCTCTCCATGGATGCTGCCTCACCCGCTGAGTTACTCCAGCACTTTGTGTATCCAGCATCTGCAGTTCTTTCTCATACAGGTTTGCAGGTTAATTGGCTCGGTATAAATGTAAATTGTCCAAGGTTCACCAGACTGATTCCTGGGATGTCAGGACTGTCTTATGAAGAAAGACTGGATAGACTTGGTTTATACTCTCTTGAATTTAGGAGATTTAGAGGGGATCTTATAGAAACTTACAAAATTCTTAAGGGGTTGGACAGGCTAGATGCAGGAAGATTGTTCCCGATATTGGGGAAGTCCAGGACAAGGGGTTACAGCTTAAGGATAAGGGGGAAATCCTTTAAAACCGAGATGAGAAGAACTTTTTTCACACAGAGAGTGGTGAATCTGTGGAACTCTCTGCCACAGAAGGTAGTCGAGGCCACAGTTCATTGGCTATATTTAAGAGGGAGTTAGATGTGGCCCTTGTGGCTAAGGGGATCAGGGGGTATGGAGAGAAGGCAGGTACAGGATACTGAGTTGGATGATCAGCCATGATCATATTGAATGGCGGTGCAGGCTCGAAGGGCCGAATGGCCTACTCCTGCACCTATTGTCTATGTCTCTATGTCCCTAGTGTGTGTGTAGGATAGTGTTAATGCGCAGGGATCGCTGGTTGGCACAGTTTTTGTTGTGTGGTGAGGAGGTTTACTGTACCTCATCTTAACCTTTAGCAAAGGTGTCCATAACAAAATATCTTCTGCAGAAAGGTCTCGGCCAAATACGTTCCATCCACAGATGCTGCCTGACCCTCGAAAATGATGCAGCTGACAACCCAGTGGTATGAATATTGATTCCCCCAATTTCAAGTAGTCCTTGCATTCCCTGCCTCTGCATCCCTCCCTCCCTCATCGTCTTGCTCATTTCACTGTTTGTATCCCTCCATTATCATTTCTTCCACAGCCAACAAGGAAACATTGTGGGCTCCACCTCTCTCGAGTCATCGTGTGCTGGCTGTGATTTGACGTGTAACTTTCCATAGCTCTAGGCTCCCTCTCCCCCGAAGAAGGGCCTCAACCCGAAACGTCTCCCATTCCTTTTCTCCAGAGATACTGCCTGACCCGCCGAGTTACTCCAGCATTTTGTCTCCATCTTTGGTGTAATCTAGCATCTGCAGTTCCTTCCTACACACTGGGAATTGCTCCAGCACTGTGTGCTGTTACTTCTGACAAAGATGCTTGGTTTGAGAAGCAATTTGCCTCAAATGATTAAAAGAAGTACATATGTTTGGAGATGTTACATCGGAAGGCTGTGGGTGTGCGGGTGGGGCCTTCCCTGCAGAGTCTGACATTTGTTTACCCATAATTAGGCTGCATCAGTATCAAATAAATACTGTGAACAAAGCTTCAAACCACGATTAAAGGAACTCCGATGAATCTGCCAGGGAAAATGTTGGAATTACATATTCATATTGGTTATAGAAACATAGAAAATAGGTGCAGGAGTAGGCCATTCGGCCCTTCGAGCCTGCACCGCCATTCATGGCTGATCATCCAACTCAGTATCCCGTACCTGCCTTCTCTCCATACCCCCCGATCCCTTTAGCCACAAGGGCCACATCTAACTCCCTCTTAAATATAGCCAATGAACTGTGGCCTCAACTACCTTCTGTGGCAGAGAATTCCACAGATTCACCACTCTCTGTGTGAAAAATATTTTCCACATCTTGGTCCTAAAAGATTTCCCCCTTATCCTTAAACTGTGACCCCTTGTTCTAGACTTCCCCAACATCGGGAACAATCTTCCTGCATCCTCAACTTGTTGAAAGCACTCTGAAACACAGAGAAACAGGCCCTTTGGTACATCAGGTCTACAGCAATGGAAGACATATCTACTTTAAGCCCATCTTATTCTCCCCACATTCCCATCACCTTTCCCCAGATTCAACCACTATTCAATTAACCTACCAAGCTGCATGTCTTGTGTAGAGGACCATTTCTTGGCTGCTGGGCAGCACGGTGGCAAAGTGGTTGGGCTGCTGCCTAACAGCACCCAGAGAGCTGGGTTCGATCCTGACCTCGGGTGCCGTCTGCGCAGAGTCGGCACGCTCTCCCTGTGACCGCGTGGGTTTTCTCCGGGTGCTCCGGTTTCCTCCCACCTTCCAGAGACGTGCGGGTTTGCAGTTGAATTTGCTTCTGTAAATTGGTCCGAGTGTGTAAGATGGGAACGCAGAACAACATGGAACTTGCTGATGTAACGACTGTCCAATAGTCCAATGACAGAGGGGAAGAGACTGTTCCCGCGTCTTGTTGGTGCGTAGAGAGTGGTTATGAAAGCGCGATAACTGAGAACCTGAGCCCTGGCGATCGATGGTTGCCGTGGACTCAATGGGCCAAATGGAAAATTAAAAATACAAGGCAAAAATATTCACTAGGGAAGGCAAAGTCGAAGAAATTCACTTCATTCGACTTTCCTTGGGATCTGAAAGAGTTACAGTGATGGGAAGGCAAGGGGCGGGAAAATGATGAAAGGATATTTCTTGACTTTCACATCTTGACTGTTACATCAGCCTATGCTGTTGGCAACTGCACTGAAAGTGGCCAGGACAAGAAAAGTGATTACCTTAAGTGTTATAGTCAAATACGTCTGACTATACGAGGGGGTGGCATGTCTGCACAGCGGTAGAGTTGCTGCCTTACAACACCAGAGACCTGGGTTCAATTCCAACTACGTCTGTTGTCTGCACGTTCTCCCTGCGACTGTGTGGGTTTTGGTCTCCAAATCTGAGGAAGGACATTATTGCCATAGAGGGAGTGCAGAGACGGTTCACCAGACTGATTCCTGGGATGTCAGGACTGTCTTATGAAGAAAGACTGGATAGACTTGGTTTATACTCTCTAGAATTTAGAAGATTGAGAGGGGATCTTATAGAAACTTACAAAATTCTTAAGGGGTTGGACAGGCTAGATGCAGGAAGATTGTTCCCGATGTTGGGGAAGTCCAGGACAAGGGGTCACAGCTTAAGGATAAGGGGGAAATCCTTTAAAACCGAGATGAGGAGAACTTTTTTCACACAGAGAGTGGTGAATCTCTGGAACTCTCTGCCACAGTGGGTAGTTGAGGCCAGTTCATTGGCTATATTTAAGAGGGAGTTAGATGTGGCCCTTGTGGCTAAAGGGGATCAGGGGGAATGGAGAGAAGTTGGATGCTGAGATGGATGATCAGCCATGATCATATTGAATGGTGGTGCAGGCTCGAAGGGCCGAATGGCCTACTCCTGCACCTAATTTCTATGTTTCTATGTTTTCCCCGGGTGCTCTGGTCTCCTTCCACATTCCAAAGAAGTACAGGTTCGCTGGTATAAAAACTGTAAGTTGTCCCTAGTGTGTAGGAGTGTTAGTGTACGGGGTTCACTGTCCGACATGGACCTGGTGGGCCGAAGGGCTTGATTCCACTCTGGATCTCTAAACCAAACTAAGTTTGAAGCTGACTTCTTGATCTCTGGAGCTCAGATTTCCATGCATGTGGAACGTCTCTTACCGACTGTTTAACAAGGAACTGCAGATGCTGGAAAATCGAAGGTACACAAAAATGCTGGAGAAACTCAGCGGGTGCGGCAGCATCTATGGAGCGAAGGAAATAGGCAATGTTTCGGGCCGAAACCCGGAAGGGTTTCGGCCCGAAACGTTGCCTATTTCCTTCAGGGTTTCGGCCTGAAACGTTGCCTATTTCCTTCAGGGTTTCGGCCTGAAACGTTGCCTATTTCCTTCAGGGTTTCGGCCTGAAACGTTGCCTATTTCCTCCGCTCCATAGATGCTGCTGCACCCGCTGAGTTTCTCCAGCACTTTTGTCTACCAGGTTTGTAGGTTAATTGGCTTCTGTAAACTGTTTAAGAAGGAACTGCAGATGTTGGAAGATCGAAGGTAGACAAAAATGCTGGAGAAACTCAGCGGGTGCGGCAGCATCTATGGAGCGAAGGAAATAGCGAAGAAGGGTTTCGGTCCGAAACGTCCCTTACTGATTGCCTAGTTTCCACGAAATGAGCTTTGATGGGCACTTCCACAATCCAAGCCAGTAATATAATTTTTATTTTAATTGTGGAATCTGACTCAAGACCAAGAATACAACTATCATAGTAGATGGGAAAGGATGTCATTTTGAGTTGCTTGGGTGGAATAGACCGGATGACAATAGACAACAGGTGCAGGAGGAGGCCATTCGGCCCTTCGAGCCAGCACCGCCATTCAATGTGATCATGGCTGATCATCCCCAATCAGTACCCCGTTCCTGCCTTCTCCCCATATCCCCCGACTCCGCTATCTCTAAGAGCCCTATCTAGCTCTCTCTTGAAAGCATCCAGAGAACCTGCCTCCACCGCCCTCTGAGGCAGAGAATTCCACAGACTCACCATTCTCTGTGAGAAAAAGTGTTTCCTCGTCTCCGTTCTAAATGGCTTACTCCCGATTCCTAAAGAGTGGAATCTATGATCTGAAAGTATATTAGGCCCATGCACCAAAAGCTGGAGCAACTCAGTGGGTCAGACAGCATCTCTGGAGGAAATGAACAGGTGATGTTTCGGGTCGAGGTGCTGCCTGGCACACTGAATTACTCTGGCTTCTTGTAACAGTCATTGGTTTAAACCAGCATTCCTCCCTACACAATATGTCTATGCACTGAGCCCAAAATTGGATAAATATTATTTCTTAATCCCACTGAGCACTTAAAAAGAAAATCACCCTTGCTTCCAGACTAAAAAGAGACTTTTTGAAAAAAAAGTCCAGCACTTTTACTTCCAAAACACAAAGTACTGTGAAAATCACACTCATTAAACAGGAAAAAATGCCACCCTGGAATCTTACAAGGAACAGCGTCCCAAAGTAACACACGGCTGATTATGATGTGACCAACACACTAATCCTGTCACTGCAAGTACACACATTAAAATGATGAAAATGTGACATTTACTTCCGTTATGCTTGAATCGTGACAAATATATTGCATGCAACATTAACATAGCCAAAGCAGATTGCAGTAGAGCCTCAGAGGAATTTGTTTCAGGATGTTCGGATGTAGTTCTTGAAAGATCAGTCTAGTTTATTGTCACGTGTACCAGGAAAAGCTTTTGTTGCGCGCTAACCAGTCAGCGGAAAGACAATACTTGATTACAATAAGTAATTACAATGATAACATGATTACAATAAGTCTGAAGAAGGGTTTCGGCCCGAAACGTTGCCTATTTCCTTCGCTCCATAGATGCTGCTGCACCCGCTGAGTTTCTCCAGCAATTTTGTGTACCTCGATTTTCCAGCATCTGCAGTTCCTTCTTGAACACATGATTACAAATGTTTACAGAGTATAGATACATGATAAGGGATGCTGCATGTTTGTTTAGTGCATGGTAAAGCCAGCAAAGTCCGAAGGTCACCACAGAGGTCAGCGTTGCTCTCTGATTGAGACTCCCCCCCCTTGCAACCTTCACATAGTCCGCCCTGTTTCAACGAATGCAATCAACCTGGCGTGCACAATCAAATAAGATCAAATAGAACAAGTTGTCCCACAACTTTAGGCTGTGAATGCCCTACGCAAGATGAAGAAGAGATTCCACCTTCTGCCCCTTCTATTGGGGCAAAACAACCCCCCCTTGGGTTTAGAGATATAGATCTACCACGACTTTTACCACAGTCTCCAAATCTGAGGAAGGACATTATTGCCATAGAGGGAGTGTAGAGAAGGTTCACCAGACTGATTCCTGGGATGTCAGGACTGTCTTATGAAGAAAGACTGGATACACTTGGTTTATACTCTCTAGAATTTAGGAGATTGAGGGGGGATCTTATAGAAACTTACAAAATTCTTAAGGGGTTGGACAGGCTAGATGCAGGAAGATTGTTCCCGATGTTGGGGAAGTCCAGGACAAGGGGTCACAGTTTAAGGATAAAGGGGAAATCCTTTAAAACCGAGATGAGAAGAACTTTTTTCACACAGAGATTCAGATTCAGATTCAGATTCAATTTTAATTGTCATTGTCAGTGTACAGTACAGAGACAACAAAATGCATTGGGTGAATCTCTGGAACTCTCTGCCACAGAGGATAGTCGAGGCCACAGTTCATTGGCTATATTTAAGAGGGAGTTAGATGTGGCCCTTGTGGCTAAGGTGATCAGGGGGTATGGAGAGAAGGCAGGTACGGGATACTGAGTTGGATGATCAGCCATGATCATATTGAATGGCGAATGGTGCAGGCTCGAAGGGCCGAATGGCCTCTACTCCTGCACCTAATTTCTATGTTTCTATGTTTCCCGAGTTGATCCAGGACTGATTCTCGGTTGGTCCCCCCGATACCAGATGAAGGCGGCCAGCGGGAGAGCCTCAAGCGTCTGCCCGCGGTTGGCGCTCCCGAGACATGCAGTGGGCAACGCTCCTCTAGTATCTTTGGTGTAATCCGTTCCAAAGATCGATTTGCCCAATCATCTGTGGTGTAATCAGTGTTGATGGGAACAGTGCTTTATACAGCATCCATCACTTCACATATTTAGTTAATATTATGGTACATTTTATTAATATTATTGTAAAATGATGCTCAGTAAAATGGCGTCATGTCATGCCCATGTCATACTACGCTTTTTTCGCAGAGTGGCGCATCTTGCTCTGCTCTATAATCTTTGGTTGTGATTGGCACAATGATGCCTTTCAGATTTATTAAATATGCTCTCTCTCTCTCACTGGAGTCCAAAATACAAATATTTTTTAACTTCATTTCTCTCCACAGAATCATAAGAGTTTCAGCAACGAGGCGAAGATTCGCTGCTGCTCATACAGGCGTCAACAGTCGCACACTAGAGCTCCGTCTAATCTGATTTCCTTGCTTGCGATTTAGCATTTTGAGTTCCTCCTAATTCCATTTTAATTCCTCTGAAATGTTTGACAAATTCTGAACAGTGATGCATAACTATGAAGACTTGCTAGAATTATCTCCAGAGATTTCTACGAATTGATGGCATTCCTCCAGCCACTGTGTAGCAACAAGCCAAGAAGACATAAAAATAAGGTCATTTAGCTTGTCGACCCAGTTCTTTCCATTAACAATCTATTCAGCTCGTATCTAGGAAGAAACAAGGACCATCGCAGGGATCTATCTACCAGTCGCTGCCTCAATAAGGCAGCCAGCATCATCAGAGACCCACACCACCCCGACCACGCTCTCATCTCACCCCTGCCATCGAGAAGAAGGTACAGGAGCCTGAAAACTGTAACGTCCAGGTTCAGGAACAGCTTCTTCCCTCCAGACATGAAGCTATTCAACACTACAACCTCCAAATAAACTCTGAACTGCATAGACTTGGAGACATTTGTTTTTGCACTATTATTGTCTGTTTGATGGGTGCATATGTATGTATATATTTGTGTGTGTTTGCGTGTGCATAAGTACATGTGCTTGCGTATATGCATATGTGTATACTGAACTTTTTTCCATCTATTGTACCGTTTACAGAGTACTAAGATCCTTGTCTCACGGTGTGAGCTGACCCACGAGGTACCCACAGTGAAAGACTCGTGGTTGTGTACAAGATTCCAAGTGTATGATCAAGATTTTAACCGAGCACCCACATGTGTGTGTGTGTGTGTATATAAGTTTTCCGTTTACTTCTCATCTCCGCCATGTGTCAAGTTCCTCTCCCGAGTTGTTTCAAATAAGTTCCAAACTCCGTGTTTCAAACGCCCTTCCTCCCATATCAGTGGAATCGTAGTTAACAAGTATTAATAATTGTATTACCAACCAGGACATACGGTGTGAGCTCAGTAGGTCAGGCAGCGTATATGGGGAATGAGGAATAGTCAGGGTTTCCGCCCTTCTGTTTCCACGTCAAATTGGGAAACTACTGATGGAAGGAACTGCAGACTTGAGTCTGTCTTTTGCCATTTGGTAAAGAAAGCTTTTGGTATGCTAGCCTTTATAAATCAGAGCATTGAGTATAGAAGCTGGGATGTAATGTTAAAATTGTACAAGGCATTGGTGAGACCAAATCTGGAGTATGGTGTACAATTTTGATCGCCCAATTATAGGAAGGATGTCAACAAAATAGAGAGAGTGCAGAGGAGATTTACTAGAATGTTGCCTGGGTTTCAACAACTAAGTTACAGAGATAGGTTGAATAAGTTAGGTCTTTATTCTCTGGAGCGCAGAAGGTTAAGGGGGGACCTGATAGAGGTCTTTAAAATGATGAGAGGGATAGACAGAGTTGATGTGGACAAGCTTTTCCCTTTGCGAATAGGGAAGATTCAAACAAGAGGACATGACTTCAGAATTAAGGGACAGAAGTTTAGGGGTAATATGAGGGGGAACTTCTTTACTCAGAGAGTGGTAGCGGTGTGGAATGAGCTCCCAGTGGAAGTGGTGGAGGCAGGTTCATTGGTATCATTTAAAAATAAATTGGATAGGCATATGGATGAGAAGGGAATGGAGGGTTATGGTATGAGTGCAGGCAGGTGGGACTAAGGGGGAAAAAAATTTGTTCGGCACGGACTTGTAGGGCCGAGATGGCCTGTTTCCGGGTTGTAATTGTTATATGGTTATATGGTTATATTTGGGTCAGCCAAAATTCCTGCTCCCTGCAGCCGAACCTGGGCTCCATGAAGCCGAGGAGTGAACCTCCCGCTCAGCTAAACTCTCCCGCGTCTGTGTCCGACGCTCCTTCTAACCACAAAATGTGTTATTCTTCTGTGCAACATTTAAAGAAAGAATAGTGAATTCAATATGGAATGGAGCACTAATTTAAAACACCCGTTGGTCCGGCAATGCTAGGTGCTATAGGATGGCAAATCCTAAATTATCCTGCTTCGAATTAAAGAAGTCTTACCTGTCCACTCTTGCTTCCAGGCTGCTGTTTTACAATAAAACTCCTTTAATTCTCTACACTCGTACGACCTGGTACCGGACTAGTATGTGTGTATGTATATATATATGTATATAGAAGAATGTTGTTCTGTTTGGAATATATGACATTAAGGGCTAAGGCAGGGTCTCAACCCGAAACGTCACCCATTCCTCTCCAGGGATGCTGCCTGTTCCGCTGAGTTACTCCAGCATTTTGTGTCCATCTCCAGATATTGCAGTTCCTCCCTACACATTTGACAATAAAAAAAACTGTTGACAACCAGAGCTTTAAGACTTCAAACCCGTCCTGTACACACACCAAGGATACAAGGCAGTAGAAGCTACAGACCCCGGCGTCAACATCAAGCACTCTGCTTCATTAGGGTCTCCAGGACAAGGGGTCACAGCTTAAGGATAAGGGGGAAATCCTTTAAAACAGAGATGAGGAGAATTTTTTTCACACAGAGAGTGGTGAATCTCTGGAACTCTCTGCCGCAGAGGGTAGTTGAGGCCAGTTCATTGGCTATATTTAAGAGGGAGTTAGATGTGGCCCTTGTGGCTAAGGGGATCAGGGGGTATGGAGAGAAGGCAGGTACGGGATACTGAGTTGGATGATCAGCCATGATCATATTGAATGGCAGTGCAGGCTCGAAGGGCCGAGTGGCCTACTCCTGCACCTAATTTCTATGTTTCTATAGCAAAGCCAGCACTCCTTCGAGGCTTGGCATGCGTCATTTTAAACGGCTTTTGCTCTCCATACAACATTGCAACAACAGGGTGGCTCACGAAGAGACCTTGTGGCATTCCGGCAACTCCTCAACCTTGTGAGGTGATCAGCAGTAGATGGAAGGCAGGCACCGCATGAATGCAGTATAAATGTGCAGCATCAGTACTGAAGTCGAAACATTCCAGACTGAGCTTGCCGTTACTGGAGGCATCCCTCGATTCCACCATGAGATTTTAAATTCTCAGCCCTTGACACACTATCCCTGCTCCGCTTTTTGAAGTAAGGGATCTTATTCGAACGCCGAAAAAAAATAGCCAGCAATCTGATAAGCCACTCCGCTGACAAACTCCAGACCCGTCCTCCTTAAATCAAGCCTGTCCCCCGCCTCCTCCCTATCCCATCCTCCCAACCCCCAGAGTGGAAGAGACACGAACTGCAAACAAGAGTCCCCTTTCTGTACAGACTTCGCAATGTGCGTTTGTTCTTGGTGTTTTTGTCGCTGTTAGAGTGAGCCATCTCATGGCCCGTTTAAATTTAGCGGCGGAAAGCCGCTCGTGTTAATTTGAAGTTGGTGTGTGTGTGTGTGCGTGTGTGTATGTGCGCGTGTGTGTGTGTGTGTATGTGTGTCTCTATGGGGAGGGGGATAGAGCAGGTATAGCAACAATCTCCTACCCACTAAATACACCTTGTGAAATCCATCCGAGAAAAGAAAAAAGTCGATAAACGTGCAGAATATATATTATGCTGCCTGCCCGCTGAGTTAAACAGTTCCCACGGTAGTAGACTCACGGCCACTACGTTCTTAAAACGAGTTTAAATATTTCAATTTTCAAACTTTAGCGGTACATTTTACTCGTTAAGTTGCATCCACGAGTTCCGGCGTTCCCGCTACGTTAATTGTACGCAGTTACGAGTTAAATTTGTTTTAAACCCAGGGTACCTCGTGGGTCAACTCGCACCGTGACACAGGGGTTTAAGTTTACATATTCTGTCGTGCCACTACAAGTAAGAATTTCAATGATCTGTTTGAGACACACAACAATAACGCACTCTTGACTTGGGATGAGAATTTCATAATGCCACTAGTTTAGGGAGCGTTATGTCGCAACAAGAAATGGTTACTTCGAATAAATGAAAAGTGCAAAGGGACTTGGGATTGCTGTTGCAGGACTCCCAAAACATTCATTTGCGGGTGGAATCAGTAGTAAGGAAGGCAAGTTCAATGCTAGCATTTATATTAAGAGGACTGGAATACAAAAACAGGGATGGGATGCTGAACTCTATAAGGTGCTGGTCAGGCCACATTTGGAATATTGTGAGCAAATTTGGGCTCCATATATGAGGAAGGATGTGCTGGCTCTGGAGAGGGCCCAGAGGAGGTTTACAAGAATGATTCCAGGAATGAGTGGGTTAACCTATGGTGAGCGTTTGATAGAACTGGGCCTGTACTCGCTGGAGTTTAGAAGGTTGAGGGGGAACCTCATTGAAACTTACAGCGTAATAATGAAAGGCCTAGATAGAGTGGATGTGGAGAGGATGTTTCCACTGGTGGGAGAGTCTAGAACCAGAGGTCACAGCCTCAGAATTAAAGGCTGCTCTTTTAGAAAGGAGGTGAGAAGGAACTTCTTTAGTCAGTGGGCAGTTAATCTGTGGAACTCATGGCCACAGACGGCTGTGGGGGCCAAGTCAGTGGGTATTTTTAAGGCAGAGATAGACAAATTCTTGATTAGCACGGAACAGATGCCAATGGTTATGGGGAGAAGGCAGGAGAATGGGATTAGGAGGCAGAGATCAGCCATGATGGAATGATGGGCCGAATGGCCTAATTCTACTCCTATAGCTTGTGAACTTGTGAAAAATAAAACAACGGCGCGTGCAAGTCAGGCAATGAAAGAGAAACAGGGTTACCTGTTCAGAGCAAAGACACTTGCTCATCTGTTTCTTGAAATGGCTTCTCACTGTTACAATGAGAAAATAAATCATCGAAATTCTGGTACATTGTTCAAGGAATAAAGCTGTCCCATTTGACAGAGACCATGTAACTATTTCACTGAGAAGTTTGCAGAAGTTTTATATGTTTGTAAGTGATAGCAGCAGAATTAGGCCATTCGGCCCATCAAGTGAACTCCGTCATTCAATCATGGCTGATCTAACTCTCCCTATCAACCTATATAGGAGCAGGGAGGTTCTACTGCAGTTGTACAGGTTCTTGGTGAGACCACACCTGGAGTATTCAGTACAGTTTTGGTCTCCTAATCTGAGGAAAGACATTCTTGCCATAGAGGGAGTACAGAGAAGGTTCACCAGACTGATTCCTGGGATGGCAGGACTTTCATATGAAGAAAGACTGGATAGACTCGGCTTGTACTCGCTAGAATTTAGGAGATTGAGGGGGGAAAATATAGAAACTTAGAAAACTCTTAAGGGGTTGGACAGGCTAGATGCAGGAAGATTGTTCCCGATGTTGGGGAAGTCCAGAACAAGGGGTCACAGTTTAAGGATAAGGGGGAAATCTTTTAGGACTGAGATGAGAAAAACATTTTTCACACAGAGAGTGGTGAATCTGTGGAATTCTCTGCCACAGAAGGTAGTTGAGGCCACAGTTCATTGGCTATATTTAAGAGGGAGTTAGATGTGGCCCATGTGGCTAAGGGGATCAGGGGGTATGGAGAGAAGGCAGGTACAGGATACTGAGTTGGATGATCAGCCATGATCATATTGAATGGCGGTACAGGCTCGAAGGGCCGAATGGCCTACTCCTGCACCTGTTTTCTATGTTTCTATGTAACCCCATTCTCCTGCCTTCTCTCCATAGCCCCTGACATCCATACTAATCACAAATCTGTCCATCTCTGCCTTAAAAATACCAGTTGACGTGGCCTCCACAGCCTTCTGCTGCAATGAATTCCACAGATTCACCACCCTCTGACTAAAGAAATTCCTACTCATCTCCTCCTATTATTCTGACGCTGTGACCTCTGGTCCTAAACTCTCCCTGTAGTGGAAACATCCTCTCCACATCCATTCTATCCAAGCCTTTCACCACTAGAAATTAGGCGGAAAAACATCCAAATTTGTACTGATTGGAATATTCTCACTTTGAACACAGAACTACACACAGTTTGAAGCAGAAAGGAAGCAAGACAAAACACATGTAAAAATTGCACATCGCTAGACCAGCCTATGCCAGACCAGCGATATCCATCCTTAAACCTTTGAAGAAGTGTCTCGACCCGAAACGTTGCCCATTTCCTTCGCTCCATAGATGCTGCCTCACCCGCTGAGTTTCCGCAGCATTTTCATCTACCTTAAACCCATTCGCCAGCCGTCAATCTATAAAGAACGGCCTCGACCTGAAACATCACCCATTCCTTCTCTCCAGAGATGCTGCCTGTCCCGCTGAGTTACTCCAGCATTTTGTGCCCATCTTCGATGTAAACCATCATCTGCAGCTCCTCCCTACACAATTCATAACCTTACATAAAAACATAGAAATTAGGTGCAGGAGTAGGCCATTCGGCCCTGCACCGCCATTCAATATGATCATGGCTGATCATCCAACTCAGTATCCCGTACCTGCCTTCTCTCCATACCTCCTGATCCCCTTAGTCACAAGGGCCACATCTAACTCCCTCTTAAATATAGCCAATGAACTGTGGCCTCGACTACCCTCTGTGGCAGAGAGTTCCAGAGATTCACCACTCTCTGTGTGAAAAAAGTTCTTCTCATCTCGGTTTTAAAGGATTTCCCCCTTATCCTTAAGCTGTGACCCCTTGTCCTGGAACCTTGTTGGTTTGCATCTCCTCAAGGCTTTTTGCGAGGCGAGGGGAGAAAGATTTAATAGGAACCTGAAGGGTATCTTTTTTTTTTTACACTACTATGGGTAGTGGGTATATGGAATGCGCTATCGGAGGAGGTGTCTGAGACAGGTACTATCACAATGTTTAATAAACATTTGCATGGTACATGCAGGGCCGGATTAAGACCCATAGAGGCCCTAAGCACTTAAATGAATGAATGAAAACTTTATTGTCATTCAGATATACACCTAGACACAGTGCACCTTGAACGAAATTTCATTGCATTTGACTCTCCAAAATCAGGTAATAGTAAAAAGTGCTAGGTGCGTTCATAAAAATGCCTCATGTGCATGGTTCTGTAACATAAATATATATAAAAAGTTTTTTAAAAATGTCGATATTTAAAAAGTTCTAGCCTCGGTTTTGTTGATTGTTCAGTAATCTTATTTCCTGGGGGATGAAGCTGTTGCAGAACCTGGTTGTCCCGCTCTTCATGCTGCGGTACCTCCTCCCAGAGTTAAGCAGCACTTAAAAGATTTTGGTGCCCCCATATATATGTAATTCAAAATATAAACAATAATAAACCATAAAAGAAATTTTTATTTTTCAAAATGAAACAAAACTAACAGTAAGGTGGAAAAGAATGTTTATTTTTGTATACTCCCACTTTATTTATATTTGAAAAGTTTTCTCCTACTTTTTTTAAATTGCAAAGTCTTTGATCAGATCCTCAAAATTAATCTTACATAACACATCTGCTTGAGTAAGTTTAGCAAGTTTAAAGTGATTTAATTTGTGCCGTAAACCATTTACCATTTCTGTGCTGCCCCCCTTCCCTTGATGCCCTAAGCAAGTGTTTATTTTGCTTAATGGTTAATCCAGCCCTGGGTACATGGATAGGAAAGGTTTGGAGGCATATGGGCCAAACGCAGGCAGGTGGGATTGGTGTAGATGGGACAAGTTGGGCTGAAGGGCCTGTTTCCACGCTGTATGACTTTATGGCTTATGTAAACACTATTTATTAAATACACTGACAGCTTCTACTGATGTCAAACTTTTAAACTGTTATTTTCCTTTAACTCCCCTCCAGTTAAACTCCCCCCAAACACCTACGACCTTAGGTGTTGTGTGTTTAATGCCATCTATTAAAGAGATGCTTCCGATCCATCCCCCCCCCCCCCCCCCCCCCCCCCAATAGTACCATGAAAGTATTCTGGGTGTAAACTGTACGATTATACAATATTGCCTGTCGACACTAAAGTTGTCCCGGAAAGGAATTAAGAATGAAAAGCAGAGGTGCTGACTCGCATCTATCCTTCGCCTGTTTAGGATAATGGGGAACTGTTGCAATTCCATAATCACTGAGACACGATCAGATAGGACGGGATACGATACGATAACACTCGAGATGGTAAAACTGCAATTTTAAAATAGCACAAAGACTTGGTAAACAAGCACCGAATCTACTGTCGGAAGGAACTGCAGACGCTGGTTTGAATCCACCACAGACACAAACAGCTGGAGTAACTCAGCGTGTCGGACAGCACCTCTGGAGAAAAGGAATAGGTGACGTTTCTGGGTCGAGGCCCTTCTTCAGGCCAAGAGTCTGGGGAGTGGGATACGAGATGGTGATTTGGAGAATCATTGAACAAAGATACGCAAAAAATCTAACGATGTTAAAGGAAACAGGTTATTGTTAGCCGTGGGTTAGGTAAAAACAAGTTACAGACAACAAAACTCACAAGGACACACTGAATCAGTTTGTTTTAGGTTCTCCAAGTGACTTCAGTGCGTTCCAAGTCGAAAAAGTAAAACAAAAATCATTTCTGATCAAATTCTGATCTAGTTTGACTCTCGTATAATGACAGTTCATTATAGTTGAATTGCATGCCTAATCTAACGTTTGAAAATCTCGACCAAGCACATTTGGCAGACCATCCTGCCACAACTAGACAGCAGTCCTGAACTACTATCTACCTCAGTGGAGAAGCTCAAACTATCATTGATCAGATTGCACCGGCTGTTTCTTGCATCAAATGCTATTCCCTTCATCATGTATCTGCACACTGTGGATGGAATCGCGTATTATCTTTCCGCTGACTGGTTAGCCCGCAACATAAGCTTGTCAACGTGATGATGAATTTAAACTGAACTTTAGAGGAAATCTGATGGTTTTCGAAGCTCACTGAAGGAGAACAGTTATTGTAGATACATTCAATTTCACACGATACATGTTGGGAGAAACTCAGTGGCTCAGGCAGCACCTGTGGGTGGGAAATGGACAAGGCGATGATTCAGTGATGGGATCCTCCAGTGATAATGGGCATTAACACGCTGGATGAGTAATCTTGTTTCCCCTGCCAAACATAACAAGTCTCAATCAATAAGCAAAGAACACTCAAAGTTGACGAAGAAGCAATTATCGAATGGCCTTGCAATTTGTTTTGCCCTTCACTTAGCTGGCAATAAGAAGTTTGGAGATGGTTCAAGTCACGATGACTACAGGCCAGTCGCGGAGCTTTGGGAACACTAATTCTTGCAGGACATCTCAAGTAGGTCTGAATCTATTAACTAAAAGCGCACCATCTCCTTATTTAATTAAAATATGCAATTGTTTCAAACATAAATCAGACCAACTGTGGCTCTGTATCTGCTAATGGATTTGCTGATGGCATTTAGAAAACCACTGTGTGTACTTTAAAAGTCCGATTTCAATCACAAACTCAGAGAAGCCAAAAAAGCTTCATAATGTGGAGCACATGTCGGAGTCTGATGCAAATCTTCAAGAGGGGTATCAAATAATTTGCTGAATGAGCTACTGAAACCGACCCGATATGACCAACTTGAATGGCAATGTAACTATTTATTCAAACGTGGGATAAAAACATGAAGTGCTGGAAGAACGCAGCAGATCAGGCAGCATCTGAAGGTCCCAGTTAAGTTCATTGTCATGTGTACCGAGGTACAGTGAAGAGTCTTTGTTGCGTGCTAAGCAATCAAGAGAAAGACAACACTCGGGCCAATCATAGTACACAGATACATGAAGGTTCACCAGACTGATTCCTGGGATGTCAGGACTGTCTTATGAAGAAAGACTGGATAGACTTGGTTTATACTCTCTAGAATTTAGGAGATTGAGAGGCGATCTTATAGAAACTGACAAAATTCTTAAGGGGTTGGACAGGCTAGATGCAGGAAGATTATTCCCGATGTTGGGGAAGTCCAGAACAAGGGGTCACAGTTTAAGGATAAGGGGGAAATCTTTTAGGACTGAGATGAGAAAAACATTTTTCACACAGTGAGTGGTGAATCTGTGGAATTCTCTGCCACAGAAGGTAGTTGAGGCCAGTTCATTGGCTATATTTAAGAGGGAGTTATATGTGGCCCTTGTGGCTAAGGGGATCAGGGGGTATGGAGAGAAGGCAGGTACGGAATACTGAGTTGGATGATCAGCCATGATCATATTGAATGGCAGTGCAGGCTCGAAGGGCCGAATGGCCTACTCCTGCACCTAATTTCTATGTTTCTATGACAAGGGCCGATATGGCCCAATCCAAAAAGTCATCCGACCGTTCCTTCCACAGATGCTGCCTGGCCAGTCGAGTTTGTCCAGCACTTTGCGTTTTTTTGCTCAGGATTCTTGCATCTGCAGTTCCTTACGTCTCGGTCGATATTCATGGGATGTCCTCTTTGCTGGAAAACTATGCATTTACTGTCCATCCATATTTCCCCCGAAATCGAGAAGGTGGGAGAGAGTTGGTCAGAATCATGGGACAGGAGTCACATGGACCAGAGGAGGCAAGGACAAGTCAGTGTAAAAGGGGCGGCACGGTGGCGCAGCGGTAGAGTTGCTGCCTTACAGCGCCAGAGTCCCGGGTTCGATCCCAACTACGGGTGCTGTCTGTACAGAGTTTGTACGTTCTCCCCGTGTCCGTGTAGATTTTCACCGGGTGCTCCGGTTTCCGCCCACATTCCAAAGATGTACAGATTTGTCCGTTGACTGCTCTGAAGAAGGGTCTTGACCTGAAACGTCACCTATTCCTGTTCTCCAGAGATGCTGCCAGCTTTTTGTGCCTGTCTTCGGTTTAAACCAGCATCTGCAGTTCCTCTCTACACAGGTTACTTGGGTTTGATAAAACATGTAAATTGTCACTAGTGTGGAAGATAGTGCTCGTATAGGCAGGTGACTGCTGGCCAGCACAGACTCTGTGGAGCTGAATCTGTGGAATTCATTGCCACAAAAGACTGTGGAGGCCAAGTCAATGGATATTTTTTTAAAGGCAGAGATAGAAACATCGAAATTAGGTGCAAGAGTAGAGGCCATTCGGCCCTTCGAGCCTGCACCGCCATTCAATATGATCATGGCTGATCATCCAACTCAGTATCCCGTACCTGCCTTCTCTCCATACCCCCTGATCCCTTTAGCCACAAGGGCCACATCTAACTCCCTCTTAAATATAGCCAATGAACTGTGGCCTCAACTACCCTCTGTGGCAGAGAGTTCCAGAGATTCATCACTCTCTGTGTGAAAAAAGTTCTTCTCATCTCGAGATAGATAGATTCTTGAAAAGTCCAGGCATCAGGGGCTATGGGGAGAAGGCAGGAGAATGGGGTTAAGGGGGGGGGGGGGGGGGGGGGGGAAGACAGATCAGCCATGATTGAATGGCAGAGTAGACATGATGGGTCGAATGGCCTAATTCTGCATCCTAGCACATGAATTGGTGACTCGATGGGCCGAAGGGCCTGTTTCCACGCTGTATCTAAAGTCTAAGGATAGCTGATCTCATTCCTGAAGGACCATAGTGGACCAAATAGAGCTTTTACAACAACCCCACACCTCCAAACCTGAACCTTTGCTCAAACCCTAGTTCAACAACACCCGTGGCGGGCTTGAGAGCTATAGCTCTGTACGAGTTAGTTAGATGCCAACCCTAGTTCCCCAGCCAAGCACACACACTACCATTCTCCCGAATCATCCCCGTAACCTTCACCTAAATCTTCTTATGCTCTAGATACATCCATTCCAGGAGCCACGCTCAGCTGCAAACATTTCAAGTCTCAGTAGGCAAGTGTGCGCGTCTGCATCATCGCCGGCTTGGAGTTAGCAACTAGTCTAAATATACGATGCTCGTGAATCATCCAGAAGCCGTCGCCCCACACAGAGAAGGCAGCGTTTTAATTCCATCGCCCAACCAACCGTGTATCTGATGCCAGCCACCTCGGGCTGCGCACTCACAAAGACTCTGGAGGAAATGTAGTGTGTGCAGTACTTAGAACTGGGTGCATCAACACGGCTGGAGGGGTCACTGTACACTCTGCAAGTAATGTGTCTGGATGAAGGGGCTCGACCCAAAACGCCACCCATTCCTTCTCTCCAGAGATGCTGCCTGTCCCGCCAGGGTTACTCCAGCATTTTTGTGGCTTGCCTTTAAATGCCAGCAAGCCTTTCACTGAGAAAGGGTAGCACAGACATAGTTCTCGGCGCATAAAGGTGAAGACCAGGGGGGCTGGAGTTGGCCATTGCCACACATCAAGGATACAAACAGTAGCGCCCGTCGCAAGTCCGACTTGCCCCGATATCATCATCACTTCTACAATTCGGACATGAGTTACGACCTCATCTCACGTGTGAGCGAGCATTTCTGCAGCTGGGGTTTCTATGCCAGATAAGTGAGAAGATGAAACTGACGCCTGTGCCTTGTGCACTACTTACTAGTCTCCCTCCCCACCCCAACCCCGACCCCAACCCCAAATTGCGGCTTGAAATGAGAGCGAGAGGGGCTTGGATTTGAGAGAGAGGGTCCCCGTTTCACCTCACAGATCCAGGTCATCTTCGTTGCAAAAAAAAAAAAGTTTTCAAGAAAAATCAATGCAGACTGATAGACAAGTCGTTTTACACCCCGACACGCCGTTAAACACATATCCTTAAAACTCCAGCAGTGGGAGGGCCATTCGGCCCGAAGAGCCTGCACCGATTATTTAGAAGGAATCTGGATTTCACAAACCTTGGTCTCTTGCTGACTGCACACAGACCCGGGCGACCTCTGCAGCTCTGTGTTCGGCGGCTCGCCTTCTGTCTCGTTGTTCTCGGTCATGGTCGGGTTGTGGATGCTGGGCTATGCTGTACTGGGCTGTGCTGGGCTGTACCGTACTGTAGCGTAGAGCGCTGCGGTGTTGTGCAGGGAGCGGCGGCGACGCGGCCACTGTATCTTTCCACGCCGCTACTTTGTTACATCGCCAGTGGCAACACCCCCTGCCCCGCCCACCCCCGGCTCCCATTGGCCGCGGCTGAGCAAAGGGGACGCGGACTAACAGGGTCCTGTTGTGTTGTGTTGGGTGAAGTGGGGTCTTGTGTTATGGACCACTCCCACACCATGAGAGAATGGAGCAGCCGGGCTTGTACACTCTGGAGCTTAGAAGGATGAGAGGGCATCTCATTGAAACATATTGAATAAGATTGTTAAGGGCTTGGACACACGCTAGAGGCAGGAAACATGTTCCCAATGTTGGGGGAGTCCAGAACCAGGGGCCACGCAGTTTAAGAATAAGGAGTAAGCCATTTAGAACTGAGACAAGGAAACACTTTTTCTCACAGAGAGTGGTGAGTCTGTGGAATTCTCTGCCACAGAGGGTAGTTGAGGCCACAGTTCATTGGCTGTATTTAAGAGGGAGTTAGATGTGGCCCTTGTGGCTAAAGGGATCAGGGGGTATGGAGAGAAGGCAGGTACAGGATACTGAGTTGGATGATCAGCCATGATCATATTGAATGGCGGTGCAGGCTCGAAAGGCCGAATGGCCTCTACTCCTGCACCTATTTTCTATGTTTCTATGTTTCTAAGAGAGAGCTAGATAGGGCTCTTAAAAATAGCGGAGTCAGGGGATATGGGGAGAAGGCAGGAACGGGGTTCTGATTGGGGATGATCAGCCATGATCACATTGAATGGCGGTGCTGGCTCGAAGGGCCGAATGGCCTACTCCTGCACCTATTGTCTATTGATCCAGAACAACCCCCAGATCCATTCCCAGACACAGACCCATTCCCATCCCAAGATCCGTACTAATATCAGACCCATCCGCATATCCATATAAATACCCATACCCATATCCAGATCCATAGTCTCGACCTGAAACGGGACAGGCAGCATCTCTAGAGCGAAGGTAACGTTTCAGATCAAGTTTTCAGATCAAGTCTGAAACATTTCTTCTCTCCAGAGATGCTGAAGTCTGAATTACCATCATTTTGTGTCCACCCTCCATTCAAGATTCAAGATTCTTCCACAGATTGCTTTGCCCCTTGAGGTCCCGAAATGCCGTTTCTGCAGCCATTTACAAACAAATAGACAAGACACAACATGTCTTACCCTCCATCCATAAATCGCTGTGATGGATCCATAAACACATCCAGATCCCACTCACTCTCCCCCTGCCAGTCCTTATCCATACCACATCCAGACCACTCACTCCCACTGCCATATACCTACACTCATATCCATCTCATTCCCATTCCCATCCCCATTTTCATACTAGCCCCTCTGTCCTGGGCTTCCTTCATTGCCAGAGAGCGGCCACACACAAACTAAGGGAGCTGCTCCTCATATTCCACGTGTGAACCTACATCCCAGCGGTGTGGACATTCAATTTTCAATTCTCCAATTTTAGATACCCTCTACATCCCCCCTCCACGTTTTTCCCCACATCACTTCTCCCTCCGCCCCCCACCCCCTTTCATAGAAACATAGAAACATAGAAATTAGGTGCAGGAGTAGGCCATTCGGCCCTTCGAGCCTGCACCGCCATTCAATATGATCATGGCTGATCATCCAACTCAGTATCCCGTACCTGCCTTCTCTCCATACCCTCTGATCCCCTTAGCCACAAGGGCCACATCTAACTCCCTCTTAAATATAGCCAATGAACTGGCCTCAACTACCCTCTGTGGCAGAGAGTTCCAGAGATTCACCACTCTCTGTTGTAAAAAAGTTCTTCTCATCTCGGTTTTAAAGGATTTCACCCTTATCCTTAAGCTGTGACCCTTTGTCCTGGACTTCCCCAACATCGGGAACAATCTTCCTGCATCTAGCCTGTCCAACCCCTTAAGTATTTTGTAAGTTTCTATAAGATCCCTTCTCAATCTCCTAAATTCTAGCGAGTACAAGCCGAGTCTATCCAGTCTTTCTTCATAAGACAGTCCTGACATCCCAGGAATCAGTCTGGTGAACCTTCTCTGTACTCCCTCTATGGCAAGAATGTCCTTCCTCGTGGCAGCTTGTTCCAGACACCCACCACCCTTTGTGTGAAAACGTTACCCCTCAGATTCCTATTAAATCTTTTCCCCTTCACCTTAAACCCATGTTCTCTGGCACTCGATTCACCTACTCTAGGCAAGAGACTATGTGCATCCACCCATCTATTCCTCTCATGACAATTCTCCTTGTCCTTAATTGCAATGACGTTCATTTTTAATGTTTAAGATAAAATATAAAATCTCTGACAATTATGGGCACTGAGTCATCCCCGTTCATAGTCCCATTCAGATTCAGATTCAGATTCAGAAAACTTTATTGTCTGGCATAACAGAAAATCTTCTTTGACGTGGCTCAACATACAGACAGGACAATGTACTGATAAGCAGTCATACAGCACAGATTTCTGCGAGCACACACAGTGTGTATCGATCTTAAAAGCAAATATAAAGATTAAAAACTGTAAAAATAGACAAGATAAAAGTTGTGGATACGGGTAAAGTGACAATGCGTCAGGGTTAATTTGTCCATTGTTCATTTTTTATTTAAGCTGTTTATGGCAATGGGTATGAATGAGTTTTTGTGGATGTTTTTCTTGGACAGGGGGGCTTTATATCGGCGGCCTGATGGCAGAAGTTGGAAAGACTTGTGCAGGGTGGGGGGGGGGGGGGGGGGGGTGGGGGGGGGGGTGGGATCCTGTGTAGTGAGATTGGCTTTCCTTTTAACTGCCTGGGTGTGGAGTACTGATAATTGATGTTGAGTTTTGCCAGTTATTTTGCTTGCCTGATCAATGATCCGGGAAAGCGTTGATTTGTCTTTGACAGAGGTGAGGGTGAACCAGGATGTGACGTTAAAGGTGAGTACAGATTCTATGTGATTTATGTCTGTGAAGTAGGTGAACCATGTTTGTGTTGCTAAACCAGACAATAAGGAGCTCGGGTGCCATCAATACATGCAGGATTATCTGTGTGGTAATACAATGATACACATTTATAGAGATAATTAACTAAATATTACAGAGATCAAACACAACCCAAGCAGGTTTGTTTAGCTCATCCATAGAACATCGAACAGTAGAGAACAGGAACAGAACCTTTGGCCCACAATATTTGTGCCAAACCTGATGCCAAAGCTATTCTAATCTCCAAAGATAGAACAAAATCGAATCAGGTACAGAAGCATCTTGGAGAAGGCGAGAACCTTTGGCCCACAGACTATTGCGGGGGAGGGCCAAACCTGATGCGAAAGCTATTCAAATCTCCAAAGATATGCCACACACTAAATACCTAACTCAGTGGGTCAGGCAGCATCTTGGACAAAAAACAAGGCAACGTTTCAGGAAGGGACCACAATTTCTTCAGATGGAAGTCCGGGTGTTGGGCTGTGAAGGTGCATGGGGGAATTTTCGGAACAACTATTCCTGAGTCTATTTGGGAGATTTGATGCACCTATAGCGCCTTCCAGGGGCAGCAGGTCGAGTCCAAACGGGATGGGAGGCTGGATGATAAAAGGGCTGAAAGGGAATAGCCAATTTTCTAAATAGTTCACTGTAGCTCGTTACACGTGACAATAAACTGAACAATGTCTGTTCTAAACATGATGCCAAGACCAACTCTTATCTACCTGCAGATAATCCATATCCCTCCATTCCCTGCGTATCTTTGTGACTGTCAAAATGCCACTATTGTATCTGCCTCAGCCACCAACCTGGCAGCATGTTCCAGACACTCACCACCCTCTGAGTAAAAAAACTGAGCCCGCACATCTCCCGATGGGGAAGACTGATTATTATTTTGGATATATTGACTGCTAATGCATTTTTCAGAGACAAAAATTTGCTTGCACACATTGTTCTGTTAGAGATGCTTATGCGGTTAAATTTTAGCATTTTTAGTTTAGTTTAGTGTTTGTTTAGAGATACAGCACGGAAACAGGCCCTTCAGCACACCGAGTCCACTCGGACCAGCAATCCCCACACATTAACACTACCCTACACTCATGAAGGCAGATTTACATATATACCAAGCCAGTTAACCTACAAACCTGTACGTCTTTGGAGCGTGGGAGGAAACCGAAGATCTCGGAGGAAACCCATGCAGGGAGAACGTGCAAACTCCGTACAGACAGCACCCGTGGTCGGGATCGAACCCGGGTCTCTGGCGCTGTAAGGCAACAACTCAACCGCTGCGCCACAATGTCAGGGGTTATGGCGAGAAGGCAGGAAAATGGGGTTGAGAGGGAAAGATAGATCAGCCATGAATGAATGGTTGAGAAATCTCGATTGGCCGAATGGTTTAATTCTGCTCCTAAATCTCATTAACTTATGAACACATAGAAAAATAGAAATTAGGTGCAGGAGTAGAGGCCATTCGGCCCTTCGAGCCTGCACCGCCATTCAATATGATCATGGCTGATCATCCAACTCAGTATCCTGTACCTGCCTTCTCTCCATACCCCCTGATCCCTTTAGCCACAAGGGCCACATCTAACTCCCTCTTAAATATAGCCAATGAACTGTGGCCTCAACTGCCTTCTGTGGCAGAGAGTTCCAGAGATTCACCACTCTCTGTGTGAAAAATGTTTTTTTCATCTCGGTCCTAAAAGATTTCCCCCTTATCCTTAAGCTGTGACCCCTTGTCCTGGACTTCCCCAACATCGGGAACAATCTTCCTGCATCTAGCCTGTCCAACCCCTTAAGAATTTTGTAAGTTTCTATAAGGTCCCCCCTCAATCTTCTAACTAACGAACACACTGACAATCGATTACCCATTCACACTAGTTCTATGATATCTCATATTCTCATACACCTCCTACAGTGTCACAGGAAGAACGTGCAAACTCCACACATTCAGCACCCGAGGTCTCTGGAGAAACAATCCAGGGTCTCTGGTGTTGTGAGCAGGACTTTCTGATGAAGAGCCATCAATCTAGAATATTAAGACAGACACAAAATGCAGGAGTAACTCGGATGGGCCAGGCAGCATCTGTGGATAAAAGAAATAGGTGACGTTTCAGGTCAGAACCGTTCTTCAGCCTCTAACTTCAGTCTGAAGAACGGTTCCAACCCGTCACGTCACCTATTCCTTTTCTCCACAGACGCTGCCTCACCCGCTGAGCTACTCTCAGTCTATCTTCAGTCTATATTCAGTTTATGTCTATCTTCAGTATAAACCAGCATCTGAAGTTCCTCAGCGGGTGCAGCAGCATCTATGGAGCGAAGGAAATAGGCAACGTTTCGGGCCGAAACCCTTCCGGGTTTCGGCCCGAAACGTTGCCTATTTCCTATAGTGGAGATTGTTCAACTCTTTGCATGGAGCGGAGGAAATGGGCAACGTTGCCTATTTCCTTCGCTCCATAGATACTGCTGCACCCGCTGAGTTTCTCCAGCTTTTTTGTGTAACCTTCGATTCTCCAGCATCTGCAGTTCCTTCTTAAACACCTGAAATTCCTTCCTACACAATCTAAAGTATCAATTATTTTCCCCTTCCATGGATGCGGTGTATTTAGTATCTGCTTTCATTTTAGAATTCCCCTGTACACAGAATTCCCAATTATGCTTGTGTTTGCCATATTCAAATATGAACAATTTTTTTCTATTATTGATATTTAAAAACAGTATGTTGTTCTCACAATAAACGTTACATAACATAAGTAATAAATAAGGTAATAATATAACATAGTAACTGTATTAGATAGTTCATATGGCTTCATTCATTGTCATCGGGCACAGTGGTAGAGTTGCTGCCCTACAGTGCCAGAGATCCGGGTTCGATACTTACTACCGTTGCTTTCTGTCTGGAGTTTGCACGTTCCCTCCATCACCGCGTAGGTTTTCTCCGGGTGCTCTGGTTTCCTCCCACGCTCTAAAGATGAGCGGGTCTGTGGGTTAACTGGCTTGGTAAAATTGTAAATTGTCCCTAGTGTGTGTGTGTGGGATAGTGTTAATGTGCGGGGATCGCTGGTCGGCACGGGCTAGGTGGGCTGAAGGGCCTGTTTCCGCGCTGTATCTCTAAACTAAAACTAAACTAAACACTCCATGTAACATTGGCATCTCAGGTACAGTCTCCTCAACATAAAGGTGACATTTTAGCTTTTGCCCACTTTCGGGGATGAATGGCAAGTAAGTTTATTGGCCAAGTATTCACATACAAGGAATTTGCCTTGGTGCTCCACCCACAAGTAACAACATGACATACAGCGACAGTTAGTATGTAGATAGTAACAACAGTTTATCACATTGAAACACATGGCTGCACCTTTGATGAGGACTCTGATTGAGTGGTGAAGATTCACAAACAGTTTCTTCCCAGCATATATCAGGCAATTGATCCATCCTACCACAACCAGAGAGCAGTGCTGAACTACTATCTACGTACCTCTTTGGTGACTCCTGCACTGTCTTTGATCGGATTTTACTGGCTTTTCCTTGCACTAAACTTTATTTTGCTTGGGCAGCTTACAGCCCAGTGGTATGAATACATATTGTTCTAACTTCAAGCATTCCCTCTCTCTCCACCCCTTCCCCACCCAAGTCACACCAGCTTCTCGTTTGCAACAAACAAAAACTAACAAGGGCCTGTTTCCCTCATCATCGTCACTTTTTTTTGCACATCTTTCATTCCTTGTTCTTTATCTCTGTACATCATCGTCTATATCTCTCGTTTCCCTTGTCCCGTGACTTCCAGTCTGAAGAAACATAGAAACATAGAAACATAGAAATTAGGTGCAGGAGTAGGCCATTCGGCCCTTCGAGCCTGCACCGCCATTCAATATGATCATGGCTGATCATCCAACTCAGTATCCCGTACCTGCCTTCTCTCCATACCCTCTGATCCCCTTAGCCACAAGGGCCACATCTAACTCCCTCTTAAATATGGCCAATGAACTGGCCTCAACTACCCTCTGTGGCAGAGAGTTCCAGAGATTCACCACTCTCTGTGTGAAAGAAACATCGTCCATCCTTCTCTCCAGAGACGCTGCCCGTCCCGCTGAGTTACCCCAGCATTTTGTGTCTGTCTGCGGTTATTACCTTTATATCTACACACCACAAAATGGCTGGATTGTAATCATGTGTAGTCTTTCCGCTGACTGGTTAGCACGCAACGAAAGCGTCTCACTGTACATCGTACGCGTGACAACAAACTAAACTCGTCTGAAACTTGGAACATTCACCAGTCTAGCTCTCCAAGTCAAGGCTCAGAGATGTTTGCCCATTCAGATGGTCACAGCATGTTTTATCCCAGTTTAAATGTCAAACTCGCTTAGTCCAAGTGAATCACGCACATTTATTATGGAGGATTCATCTGCACAACCTGGTCAATGAATCGTATATGGTCCTGTATATAGTGTGGAGAGAAACCTACTTTATTTATTATTATATCAACAAATGTAGCAGCTTACAAAGGGTCGATGCTTATTGAACAATCTATCGCAGTCCAAATCTAATTTGCCTAAAGCAATGCCTTTGTAATTAACTCTTATGATGATAGCAGATGGTCAGTGTTGCCTGTCAGTTGTAGCCAACTGTCTGTGATTGTTCTGGATGAAGGTACATCAAAATGCTGGAGAAACTCAGCGGGTGCAGCAGCATCTATGGAGCGAAGGAAATAGGCAACGTTTCGGGCCGAAACCCTTCTTCAGACTGATGGGGGGTGGGGCGGGGAGAAGAAAGGAAAAAGGAGGAGACAGCCCGAGGGCTGAGGGAAGGGGAGGAGACAGCAAGGGCTAACAAAATTGGGAGAATTCAATGTTCATGCCCGCAGGATGCAGACTCCCCAAGCGGAATATGAGGTGCTGTTCCTCCAATTTCCGGTGTTGCTCGCTCTGGCCATGGAGGAGACCCAGGGCAGAGAGGTCGGACGGGGAATGGGAGGGGGAGTTGAAGTGCTGAGCCACCGGGAGGTCAGGTAGGTTCTTGCGGACCGAGCCGAGGTGTTCGGCGAAACGATCGCCCAACCTCCGCTTGATCTCACCGTTCTGGATGATGTTGGTAGTGGGATCCATGCATATATATATATATATATACTAGACGACCCATGGACCTGTTGGGTCCCCGTTGTGATGCCAGTGAAAATGGCGGCAGGCCCGGCAACCCTCCCCCAATTGCGCAGGTGCGCCTGATGGGCCCGGCGAGTGGGAGCGCAGTGCCGTTCATGCTATAAAGTAAACTTTATAAAGGGAAATGCTTTGTAAAATCGAACAAATCTTTCTACGGCACACCTCAGGCGAATGGTGAGTGAGGCGGCCCGAAAATTGTGGCGCTATCATGTACCATTTTGGCTGTATTTCGGGAACATACATACTTACAAGATGAGACTTTTAGTTATGTATTGATATATGTGTGTGTGTGGTTTAATTCAAATTGATTTTGTTTCAAGTTGGGTCCGTTAATTTTGCAGAGAAAGATCCACAGTGGCCCAGGTCAGTGGCGGACTGGCCAGGGTGTCAGCTTGCCCTATATCAAGTGGGCCCCTGATGAAGTGGGCCCCCTTTGTCTCCTGGCAACCGATATTTTTAGACCCAGTCTGCCACTGTATCTACCACTCGTCAGTGTGGGAGCTCCACAGAGATAGAGAGCTCCTGATGTATGGCACGACCCTGCGGACAGATTCTTGATTACAGCGCAGACACTCGCGGTAGAGTTGCTGCCTCACGGCGCCAGAGACCCGGGTGCGGTCCTGACCACGGGCGCTGTCTATACGGAGTTTGCACGTTCTCCCGTGACCGTGTGCGATTTTTTACCGGGTGCTCCATTTTTCTTGTAGAAACTTAGAAACATAGAAATTAGGTGCAGGAGTAGGCCATTCGGCCCTTCGAGCCTGCACCGCCATTCAATATGATCATGGCTGATCATCCAACTCAGTATCCCGTACCTGCCTTCTCTCCATACCCCCTGATCCCCTTAGCCACAAGGGCCACATCTAACTCCCTCTTAAATATAGCCACTGAACTGGCCTCGACTACCCTCTGTGGCAGAGAGTTCCAGAGATTCACCACTCTCTGTGTGAAAAAAGTTCTTCCACATCTCGGTTTTAAAGGATTTCTCCTTTATCCTTAAGCTGTGACCCCTTGTCCTGGACTTCCCCAACATCGGGAGCAATCTTCCTGCATCTAGCCTGTCCAACCCCTTAAGAATTTTGTAAGTTTCTATAAGATCCCCTCTCAATCTCCTAAATTCTAAAGATGCCAACAACACTTGTCCCTTTACCTCCCCCTCGACTCCGTTCAAGGACCCAAGCAATCGTTCCATAAACCAGAGTCTATCCAGTCTTTCTTCATAAGACATCTATTGACATCCCAGGAATCAGTGTGGTGAACCTTCTCTGCACTCCCTCTATGGCAATAATGTCCTTCCCTCAGCTTTGGAGACCAAAATTCTATGCAATACTCCAGTTGTGGCTCTCACCAAGACCCTGTACAACTGCAGTAGAACCTCCCTGCTCCTTTACTCAAATCCTTTTGCAATGAAAGCTAACATACCATTCGCTTTCTTTACTGCCTGCTGCACCTGCATGCCTACCTTCAATGACTGGTGTACCATGACACCCAGGTCTCGCTACATCTCCCCCTTTCCCAATCGACCACCATTTAGATAATCGTCTGCTTTCCCGTTTTTGCCTCATTTGTCGGTTAATTTGCTTTGGATAAATTGTAAATTGTCCCTAGTGTGTGCGTAGGTGGTGTTACTGTGCGGGGAGCGCTGGTCGGCGTGGATTCGGTGGGCCGAATGGCCTGTTTCCGCGCTGTATCTCTAAACTAAACCAAGCTATAGTTAACCTTGGCTTCCCACAGGTCAAAACAATCAGAGATTGATTGTAAAGATTGCATTCAACACTTAAATCTTATTTCCTAATTTACTTAATTCATACTTGCAAATTAAACTTAATACCCAAAAAAATTAAATAATTTATTGTTGGCATGTGATGATTACATGAGAATTTTACAGAAAGAAGTTTTTCCTCATAATATATGTACAGACCTATCTTCTAATTAATCTAATTTGCATTGACATATGAGGTCTCATCAACATAATACTCTGATAAGCTGTGGCTAATGGAATAACAATTAAATGCAGTATATTTTTGGAGATGGTGCATTGAGGTTTTAATCAAAAGTAAACGTCTTGTTAAAACTACATTTTCATATGCATGTGAAATCTAATTTGCTTAACAACGATGTGGTGTTAAGATTAGCATAATTATCTTTGGCCATTTAAACATGACTGTACAGAGATACAGCGCGGAAACAGGCCCTTTGGCCCACCCAGTCCACACCGTCCAGCGATCCCCGCACGTTAATACTATCCTACACACACACGAGGGACCATTTACAATTTTTTTACACCGAAGCCAATTAACCTTCAAACCTGCACGGCTCTGGAGTGTGGGAGGAAACCAGAGCACCCGGAGAAAACCCACGCATAGAAACATAGACAGAGAAATTAGGTGCAGGAGTAGGCCATTCGGCCCTTCGAGCCTGCACCGCCATTCAATATGATCATGGCTGATTATCCAACTCAGTATCCCGTACCTGCCTTCTCTCCATACCCCCTGATCCCTTTAGCCACAAGAGCCACATCTAACTCCCTCTTAAATATAGCCAATGAACTGTGGCCTCAACTACCTTCTGTGGCAGAGAATTCCACAGATTCACCACTCTCTGTGTGAAAAATGTTTTTCTCATCTCGGTGCTAAAAGATTTCCCCTTTACCCTTAAACTGTGACCCCTTGTCCTGGACTTCCCCAACATCGGGAACAATCTTCCTGCATCTAGCCTGTCCAACCCCTTAAGAATTTTGTAAGTTTCTATAAGATCCCCCCTCAATCTTCTAAATTCTAGCGAGTACAAGCCGGGTCACAGAGAGAACGTGCACACTCCGTACAGACAGCGCCCTTATACATGGATGGAACCCGGGTCACCGGCTCTGTAAGGTATCAACTCTACTGCTGCGCCACCGTGCCACCCTAATGATGAAACGTAACTATATGTTAATCACATTGTGCATCATTAAGATGCAAAGCTACCAGAAAAATACAGGGGATTAAGAGATAAATAAGCCTTTGAATGCAAAGTCCTGCTTGATTCACAGCACTTTTCCACTTTGCTTTGACATATCGCGTCTAACCTTTCTGTTGCTTGTTGGATTCGGACATTAATTTCCCATTAAACTCACCACAGAAATTATAGTTAGTGATTAAACTGCAAGTAACCTAATAATGATATGATAGTTGTGATGTCACGTGCCTTGGTTGCAGTTCCATCAATATCCTGGAACTGTTTGCATAGAAGCATTGTAGAAGAAAGGAACTGCAGATGCTGCTTTACAAAAAAAGACTCAAAGTGCTGGAGTGACTCAGCGGGTCAGGCAGCATCTCTGGAGAACATGGATAGGTGACGATTCGGGGCGGGCCCTTGTTCAGTTGACCCGCTGAAGAAGGGTCCTGACCTGAAACATCACCTATCCACGTTCTCTGGAAATGTTGCCTGACCCGCTGAGTCACTCTAGTGCTTTGTGTATTTAATTTCATTGCTGGGGTGCGTCTCCCCATAAAGGCCACAATAGTCCACCCCACCTTCTCAAGAGCAATTGGAAATGCGAATATACTCTGAGCTAAACAGCGACGCTCAGACCCTTTGTCCTTCCAACAAATGATAATCGGGGGAAACCTTTTTTCAAGTCAAGTCAAGTCACATTTAAAAAACAACTCTCGTTGGCCAAAGTGCTTTACATTTGTTATAAGAATAGCACAACAAAACAAGCTACATACATATATACATGTAGCCCTCACTCAGTGGACGTCAGGAAAGGCTTGGGAGTATAGATAAGTCTTGAGTCTTGACTTAAAAGAGTCGATGGAGGGGGCAGTTCTGATGGTTTTAAATCCAAGAACATGATTTTAAACACTGGTGGCCCCCCAGGGTTGTGTCTTATCACCAATTTTATTTTCCATCTACACAAACAACATAACAAACAATAACAGTGACATTTCCCTTTTTAAGTATGCAGACGATATGGCCCTGGTGGCCCACATCAAGGATCACACTTCTCTGGCTGCCTACTATCAGCAGGTCAACACCCTGATGCTGTGGATCAAACAGAGCTCTCTGGAGCTTAACATCTCCAAGACCAAGGAGCTGTGTTGTGGGGGGAGGCGAACATCTTCCCCCCAACCTCTCTTTGAACGTCTGAGGCTGAATGGGCAGACAGTTGAGCAGGTAGAGGCCTTTAGATACCTGGGCACAGAGATTGACACCCGCCTGTCCTTCTCCCAGCACACAGACTCTGTGTACAAGAAGGCACAGCAACGCCTGTTCCTGCTGAGGAAACTCAGGAGCTTTGATGTCAGACAGGACATTTTAACATCTGAAGAAGGGTTTCGCCCCGAAACGTTGCCTATTTCCTTCGCTCCATAGATGCTGCTGCACCCGCTGAGTTTCTCCAGCTTTTTTGTGTAACCCAGGACATTTTAACAGCTGTCTATAAATCACATAGAATCTGTGCTCACCTTTAACATCACATCCTGGTTCACCCTCACCTCTGTCAAAGACAAATCACAGCTTTCCCGGATCATCGATCAGGCAAGCAAAATAACTGGCAAAACTCAACATCAATTATCAGTACTCCACACCCAGGCAGTTAAAAGGAAAGCCAATCTCATTACACAGGATTCCCCCCCCCCCCCCCCCCCCCCCCCCCCCCCCCCCCCCCCGCCCCCCCCCCCCCCCCCCCCCCACCCCCCCCCCCCCCCCCCCCCCCCCCCCCCCCCCCCCCCCCCCCCCCCCCCCCCCCCCCCCCCCCCCCCCCCCCCCCCCCCCCCCCCCCCCCCCCCCCCCCGCCCCCCCCCCCCCCCCCCCCCCCCTCCCCCCCATAAAGTCCCCCCTATCCAAGAAAAACATCCACAAAAACTCATTCATACCCATTGCCATAAACAGCTTAAATAAAAAATGAACAATGGACAAATTAACCCTGACGCATTGTCACTTTACACGTATCCACAACTTTTATCTTGTCTATTTTTACAGTTTTTAATCTTCATATTTGCTTTTAAGATCGATACACACTGTGTGTGCTCGCAGAAATCTGTGTTGTATGACTGCTTATCAGTACATTGTCCTGTCTGTATGTTGAGCCACGTCAAAGAAGAGTTTCTGTTACGACAGACAATAAAGTTTTCTGAATCTGAATCTGAATCTGAAGGGGGATGCTGCTGTTCCACAGTCTAGGAGCTGCAATCGCAAAGGCACGGTCGCCCCTGAGCCTATGCCTAGACCGCGGGATATTCAGCAGCCCCAAGTCGGCCGATCTGAGGGGCCTGGAGGTGGAGTGGTGGGTGAGAAGACTTTTTATGTAGGAGGGGGCAAGCCCATTGAGGGCTTTGTAGACATGGAGGAGGATCTTGAAGTTTATACGGAACCGCACAGGGAGCCAGTGGAGAGAGTTTTGCCAGGATCGGGGTGATGTGGCCCATTTTTCAGCCACTTACCTCGACGGAGATGCGATTATTTTCCATGTCACATATCCGTCCTCACCTGCGGCCTAAGTACGTGGATTGGTGCGGCCTTTCCTGGAGACCGGCCCGGAGCTTCGTGGCGCTCGGACCTCACGCAGAGCGGACTTACCATCGCGGAGCGGGCGATCTTCTGCCGTGGATCACCAGCGAAAGCGCTCCGACCGCCAGGCCTGCGGACTTTAACACCGTGAAGCCCGCAGTCTCCGTCTTGGTGTGTGTAGGATAGTGCTAGTGTACTGGGATGGCAGGACGGTGTGGACTCGGTGGGCCGAAGGGCCTGTTTCCGCGCTGTAACTCTAAACTAAACTAATGAGGCATTTGAAATGATTGGCAAAAACAGAGGGTTGTGAGTTTCTTTATTACTGCAACATGTTGCTTTGATCAGGAAACCATTCGCGAGGGGGCTGTGGAAACAGATTGAGTAGTAATTTAAAGAATTGAGCAAGATAACAAACTGCTGGAGGAATGCAGTGGGTTAGACAGACCTGAGGAGATAAACCGACAGACAGGTTACAGGTTGGGACCCATCTTTAGACTTGTCTGAGAGAGAAGGAGAACTTTTTCAAGGTAGGTAGACACAAAATGCTGGAGTAACTCAGCGGGACAGGCAGCATCTCTAGAGAGAAGGAATGGGTGACGTTTCTTATAGAAACTTACAAACTTCTTAAGGGGTTGGACAGGCTAGATACAGGAAGATTGTTCCTGATGTTGGGGAAGTCCAGGACAAGGGGCCACACAGTTTAAGGATAAGGGGGAAATCTTTTAGGACCGAGATGAAGAAAGACTGGATAGACTTGGTTTATACTCTCTAGAATTTAGAAGATTGAGGGGGGATCTTATAGAAACTTACAAAATTCTTAAGAGGTTGGACAGGCTAGATGCAGGAAGATTGTTCCCGATGTTGGGGAAGTCCAGGACAAGGGGTCACAGCTTAAGGATAAGGGGGAAATCCTTTAAAACCGAGATGAGGAGAACTTTTTTGCACAGAGAGTGGTGAATCTCTGGAACTCTCTGCCACAGAGGGTAGTTGAGGCCACAGTTCATTGGCTATATTTAAGAGGGAGTTAGATGTGGCCCTTGTGGCTAAAGGGATCAGGGGGTATGGAGAGAAGGCAGGTACGGGATACTGAGTTGGATGATCAGCCATGATCATATTGAATGGCGAATGGTGCAGGCTCGAAGGGCCGAATGGCCTCTACTCCTGCACCTATTTTCTATGTTTCTATGTTTCTGTGTAAGTTGTCGCCAGGATGACGTGGGTTGTTGGCGGTTGTTGACTTTGGTGAATTCCATTGGCGACTGTCTACGTCAACCAGCGACAGGTACCGGCGACTGAATTGTCTTAAGTTGTGTTCAGTTGTCACTGGCCGGTTTGTTGCTTGTCGTGGCTTGACGTGGACATAGGTTGTTGTAGGTGTGGTTGTAGGTGTGGTTGTAGGTGTGGCTGTAGGTGTGGTTGTAGGTGTGGCTGTAGGTGTGGTTGTAGGTGTGGCTGTAGGTGTGGTTGTAGGTGTGGCTGTAGGTGTGGCTGTAGGTGTGGCTGTAGGTGTGGTTGTAGGTGTGGCTGTAGGTGTGGCTGTAGGTGTGGTTGTAGGTGTGGCTGTAGGTGTGGCTGTAGGTGTGGCCGTAGGTGTGGTTGTAGGTGTGGATGTAGGTGTGGATGTAGGTGTGGATGTAGGTGTGGATGTAGGTGTGGATGTAGGTGTGGATGTAGGTGTGGATGTAGGTGTGGATGTAGGTGTGGATGTAGGTGTGGCTGTAGGTGTGGTTGTAGGTGTGGTTGTAGGTGTGGTTGTAGGTGGACGTCCTAATGGGTCACCGTTAACTGGGTGTTACAGTAATATTTTAGTAATATTTATTTATATAGCACTTTTAAACAAAATCACTTTGAACCAAAGTGCTTTACAGAGATTGATTAAATTAATTGAATAGATTAAATGTCCAGAAATCCATATAAAGTAAAAAAGAAAAAAGACACAGAACAGCACACTATAGAAATCAACAAGAAACGTCCCCCCCACAGCAGAATTCACTGTGAGGGAAGGCACTAAAAATATCCAGTGTTTAAGAAGGAACTGCAGATGCTGGAGAATCAAAGGTACATAAAAAAGCTGGAGAAACTCAGTGGGTGCAGCAGCATCTATGGAGCGAAGGAAATAGGCAACGTTTCGGGCCGAAACCCTTCTTTTTAATTCGAGGAAGAACCGGAGGGCTTTGAGACCATCGTGGTGGGGGATGGAGGTGTAGAGTGACTGGACGTCCATGGTGAAGATGAGGGGGTGAGGGCCTAGAGAATGGAATGCGCGGAGACGACGGAGAGTGTCTGAGGTGTCTTGAACTAAAAATATCCAGTTCTCCTCCTCATAGTCCACCCGAGGTCGGGGTCTATATGTGGCCTCCTCAGCCAACCCGGTGTTTTCAGGCCCTCTGCTGCGAAGCTGGATCATTGGCGTTGGGTGAACATTCTTCAGCAGCTTGGACTGCAGCGGCCGCTTCCTCCCCAGAGACTGCAATGTCCAAAGTTCTCAGGCCGCGCCGGTTGGACGTCCGACTCTGGCGATCCCAGATCCCAGGCTCCGCGGTGTTTTAAATACAGTGCCGGGTGGTAGGCTGTTGTAGACATTGTCGTTGGGGGGGGGAGGTCCAGTTTGCGTTTTTTCGGTGACCTGCTACGACTATGACAGTCGCCGAAAAAATCTCCTAAGTGGGACAGGCTCTTTACAATTTTTACCGAAGCCGATTAACCTACAAACCTGTACAGCTTTAGAGCATGGGAGGGAAATGGAGCACCTAGAGGAAACACACATGGCCACGGGGAAAACAAGTCAAGTCAAGTCAAGTTTATTTGTCACATACACATACGAGATGTGCAGTGAAATGAAAGTGGCAATGCTCGCGGACTTTTGTGCAAAAGACAAACAACAAAACAACCAAACAAGTTATAAACACAATCATAACACACATATTCTTTTACATAATAAATAATGGAAGGAAAAACGTTCAGTAGAGTTAGTCCCTGGTGAGATAGGCGTTTACCGTCCGAATTGCCTCTGGGAAGAAACTCCTTCACAACCTCTCCGTTCTCACCGCATGGCAACGGAGGCGAAACATACAAACACCGTACAGGCAGCACCCGTAGTCAGGATCAGACCCGGGTCCCTGGCGCTGTGAGGCAGCAACTCTACCGCTGCGCCACCGTGCCAACCCCCGCACTTTGGTTTTATGCTCAAGATTAAAGAAATTTCAAAAACATTGAATTGGACAAGTGCTCGGAAAGGATGACAGATTATGGGTGAAATGGATCTCATAGAACAATAACTAAAGATGCTGATAATGTGGGGACAAAAACTTGTATATTTGGCCTCCAGGGCTGATTCTGTGCTGACTCGACATATTCACAATTTATTATGCAACCATGACCATGCATATTCTGCATGGATATCAACCAAGGGTCCCAATCCCAAACATCACCTGTCCAGTCCATAAGTTCAAGGTTCATAAGTTCATAAGTCGTAGGAGTAGAAATCCCTCCACAGACTGCAACATCTGCAGATTCTAGTAACTACATTATGCAAACCAATGTGCTGCTAAACACCTCATTGCAGAGTCTCTAGGTTCTTGTATTCACATCCCCCTCCCGCCCTCTCCCACCATCCAACTTTGCGTTGAGTTACTCCACCATGTTGTGTCAACAATGGTGACATTTATTTAAGACACCAAATTTCCTTCCTCAACCCTCTCTCTATTTGTCATACATATCTTCGGCACGGACTTGTAGGGCCGAGATGGCCTGTTTCCGTGCTGTAATTGTTATATGGTTGTATTTAAATGCTATGGAGACACAGTGAAAACAGCAATGTCCATTGCCCACCACAGATGCTGCTTGACCCATTGGTTTCCGCTGACACTGTTTGTTGCTTCAAGATTGCAGCATCTGCCAACTCTTGTGCCTCCAGTTTGTATTATTCACAGCTTTAGTCGGGATATTGATTTACCATGTTCAAGTTCAAGTTCAAGTTTGCGTTTATTGTCACTTAAACCAACTAGTGTACAGTGAGGTTTTAGTTAGCATTCAGCCACACTATGCGTAAAGGAACAAGACCATTTAACACGATTTAACATAAAAATCCACCACAGTGGAATCCACATTCCTCACTGTGATGGAAGGCAATAAGGTTCATTCATCTTCCTCCTTTGTTCACCCGTGGTCGAGGCCTTTAATCCCTCAGCATTCGCCGTTGCCGACGGTCCGATGTCCGAAGCCCTCGCATCATGATGGATTGGAACTCTCCGCGGCACGTAGCTCCCGATGCGGCCTGTATCTTTTACAATTTCTACAGAAGCCAATTAACCAACAAACCTGTGCGTCTTTGGAGTGTGGGAGGAAACTGGAGCATCCAGAGAAAACCCACACAGACGATAGACAATAGACAATAGGTGCAGGAGTAGAGGCCATTCGGCCCTTCGAGGCAGCACCGCCATTCAATGTGATCATGGCTGATCATCCCCAATCAGTACCCCGTTCCTGCCTTCTCCCCATATCCCCTGACTCCACTATTTTTAAGAGCCCTATCTAGCTCTCTCTTGCAAGCATCCAGAGAACCGGCCTCCACCGCCCTCTGAGGCAGAGAATTCCACAGATGGGCCTCTTGGGAGATCTCGTGTGTTCCCATTCTCCTGTTACTACTGCCTACTTTAATAACTCCGTACAGTCCGGTCTCCATCGCTGTGAGGCAGCAACTCTACCGCTGCGCCACCGTGCCGCCCAACCTTGCTGCCAACTTTAACTTCCTGCGCCAGAGTCGTGAACTCTCAGCTCTTTGCACTTTTAACTTGTTTTCGAAACTGCTGCACCCCTTGGGACCAGTGTCTATTTCCCAGACGCTGCTACATCTGCAAAAAGATTTTCCGCGGAGACCAAGGGCCAAGGGGCACGCCGCGGGAAGTTTGAAGAAACCACTTGAGACCAGAGAGCGCTCGGGACTTGAGATCCACGTGTGCAACAACACTCACGGGCTGCCTCCAAAAGCTGACTGATTTAAGGAGTTCAGATATCGTGAACATAACTTGCTAATTAGATAATAGACCAAGTCAAGTCAAGTCAAGTTTATTTGTCATACACATACGAGATGTGCAGTGAAATGAAAGTGGCAATGCTCGCGGAACAACAAAACAACCAAACAAATTATAAACACAATCATAACACACATATTATTTTACATAATAAATAATGGAAGGAAAAACGTTCAGTAGAGTTAGTCCCTGGTGAGATAGGCGTTTACAGTCCGAATTGCCTCCGGGAAGAAACTCCTTCTCAACCTCTCCGTTCTCACTGCATGGCAACGGAGGCGTTTGCCTGACCGTAGCAGCTGGAACAGTCCGTTGCAGGGGTGGAAGGGGTCTCCCATGATATCGTTGGCTCTGGAGTTGCACCTCCTGTTGTATAGTTCCTGCAGGGGGGTGAGTGTAGTTCCCATAGTGCGTTCGGCCGAACGCACTACTCTCTGCAGAGCCTTCTTGTCCTTGGCAGAGCAATTCCCAAACCAGATGGTAATGTTCCCGGACAAGATGCTTTCCACCACCGCTGCGTAGAAGCACTGGAGGATCCTCGGAGACACTCTGAATTTCCTCAATTAATCTTTGCGTGCCCAGAGAAAGTGGCGGGGCAGATTTGGGACCTGAAATGTTGTGCAGCATGGGGATGAAGGCATGCTCGGACCTCCCGAGATGTCCCTCTTCATCCAGGCCGGCCAGACCGTGAGTCCATGACCTAATCTCTGGCAAAATGATTTAGAATGCTGGAGGGTTGCGTTATGGAAAATAAAGTTTCGCTGGGTGAAGATTAAAGGCATTTTACTTCTCCTTGCCTGAAGGCATTGATTCTTATCAGACTGCAGTACAATAATTGGCAACAGTCTTCAAGGGTCAAATGGGCGTAACATCGCATGAGGGCCAATGACTTATTCTGCTTCTCCTTGCGTATGGCGTGCACAGCCTAATGTTGAAGGACAACTTGTTCTATTTGATCTTATTTCATTGTGCATGCCGGGTTGATTGCATTCGTCGAAAAACAGGGCGGGAACTTGTCCGGGAACATTACCATCTGGTTTGGGAATTGCTCTGCCAAGGACAAGAAGGCTCTGCAGAGAGTAGTGCGTTCGGCCGAACGCACTATGGGAACTTCACTCACCCCCCCCCCTGCAGGAACTATACAACAGGAGGTGCAACTCCAGAGCAAATAAAATCATGGGAGACCCCTTCCACCTCTGCAACGGACTGTTCCAGCTGCTACGGTCAGGCAGACGCCTCCGTTGCCATGCGGTGAGAACGGAGAGGTTGAGAAGGAGTTTCTTCCCAGAGGCAATTCGGACTGTAAACGCCTATCTCACCAGGGACTAACTCTACTGAACGTTTTTCCTTCCATTATTTATTATGTAAAAGAATATGTGTGTTATGATTGTGTTTATAATTTATTTGGTTGTTTTGTTGTTTGTCTTTTGCACAAAAGTCCGCGAGCATTGCCACTTTCATTTCACTGCACATCTCGTATGTGTATGTGACAAATAAACTTGACTTGACTTGACTTAACTTGACCCACGTGAAGGTTGCAATCTCCCTCCCCCACCCTCCAGGCCAATGACTTAGGTGGGGGAAAGGCCTTTCAACATGAGAGTCATAGAGTCATAGAGCTAAGCAGCGTGACAACAGGCCCTTCAGCCCATCATGTCCATGCCGACCAAGTTTGCATGCTTGGCTGGTTTATTTGCATGTGTGTGGCCCATTAACCTCTAAACTCTTTCTATCTAGTCATAGGGTGATACAATGTGGAAACAGTCCCTTTGGCCCACCTTGCCCACATGGACCAACATGTTCAAGATTGAACTGCAGATGCTGGAAAATCGAAGGTAGACACAAGTGCTGGAGAAACTCAGCGGGTGCAGCAGCATCTATGGAGCGAAGGAAATAGGCAACGTTTCGGGCCGAAACCCTTCTTCAGACTGATAAAGGGTGGGGGGGGGGGGGGGGGGGGTGGGAAGAGGAAAGAAATAGAGGGCTGATGGAGAGCTGAGAAGGGGACCACCAAGTCCCAGCTACACTCGTCCCGCCCGACAGCATTTGTACCATATCCTTCCCGACCTGTCCTATCAATGTACCTGTCTAGCTGCTTCTTAAATGTTGGGATAGTTGAGGTCCCAGCCTCACTTCCCACCTCTGGCAGCTTGTTCCATACACCCACCACCTCTGTGTGGAAAAAGGTTACCCCTCAGATTCCTATTAAATCTTTTTCCCTTCACATTATACTCACATTGAGTATAGAAGCTGGGATGTCATGTTAAAATTGTACAAGGCATTGGTGAGGCCAATTCTGGAGTATGGTGTACAATTTTGGTCGCCCAATTATAGGAAGGATGTCAACAAAATAGAGAGAGTACAGAGGAGATTTACTGGAATGTTGCCTGGGTTTCAACAACTAAGTTACAGAGAAAGGTTGAATAAGTTAGGTCTTTATTCTCTGGAGCGCAGAAGGTTAAGGGGGGACTTGATAGAGGTCTTTAAAATGATGAGAGGGATAGACAGAGTTGATGTGGACAAGCTTTTCCCTTTGAGAATAGGGAAGATTCAAACAAGAGGACATGACTTCAGAATTAGGGGACAGAAGTTTAGGGGTAACATGAGGGGGAACTTCTTTACTCAGAGAGTGGTAGCGGTGTGGAATGAGCTTCCAGTGGAAGTGGTGGAGGCAGGTTCGTTGGTATCATTTAAAAATAAATTGGATAGGCATATGGATGAGAAGGGAATGGAGGGTTATGGTATGAGTGCAGGCAGGTGGGACTAAGGGGGGAAAAAAGTTGTTCGGCACGGACTTGTAGGACCGAGATGGCCTGTTTCCGTGCTGTAATTGTTATATGGTTTATATGGTTATATTAAACCTATGTCCTGTGGTCCTTGATTCACCTACTCTGGGCAAGAGAATCTAAATGCCAATGCCAGATTTAGTAGAGTGTTAATTTGTTCATGATATATGTATTTTTATTTCTATTTATTTTTTAATGCACACTGAATGGACACTGGTTGAGCAACGTTTTTTTGTTTCCTCTGGGTATGTGAATACTCAGGAAATGACAATAAAGATATACAATGCCCAAGTGCATCTAAATCTAATCTGCCCAAATGCCTTTTAAAAGTCATTATTGTCTCCAGAACAGTACTCCAAGTGTGGTCTCACCAATGGTTGTACAGCATTATCATAAGGTCATAAGTGATTGGAGTAGAATTAGGCCATTCGGCCCATCAAGTCTACTCCACCATTCAATCATGGCTGATCTATCTCTCCCTCCTAACCCCATTCTCCTGCCTACTCCCCATAACCTCTGACACCCGTACTAATCAAGAATCTATTTATCTCTGCCTTAAAATTATCCATTGATTTGGCCTCCACAGCCTTCTGTAGCAACGAATTCCACAGATCCACCACCCTCTGTCTAAATAAATTTCTCCTCATCTCCCGATGAAGGATAACGTGGCAAATGCCTCTTCACCACCCCGTCTACCTGACTTGCCACAACCGGGCACCTGTACTCCAAATCTACCCATTCTCGAAGGCTCTGCCATTTACTGTGATAGTCCTTCTGTGAGAGAGAGTTGTAACACAGACACACTGGGCAGTACTACACTGCAGAGACTACAGCACTTCAAGAAAACAACTCACAGCCATCTTCTCAGTGAAGAAGGGCCCCAAACCCAAAACATTGCCAGCCTATTCCCACCACAGCTGCTGCCTGACCCAGTGAGTTACTCCAGTGTTTTGTCTTTTGCTCAAGACTCCAGCATCTGCAGTTCCTTACGTCATCAAAGGAATTTAAGTAAATACTGGCCTTGCTGTGTGTGTGTGTGTGTGTGTGTGTGTGTGTGTGTGTGTGTGTGTGTGTGTGTGTGTGTGTGTGTGTGTGTGTGTGTGTGTGTGTGTGTGTGTGTGTGTGTGTGTGTGTGTGTGTGTGTGTGTGTGTGTGTGTGTGTGTGTGTGTGTGTGTGTGTATGTGTGTGTGTGTGTGTGTGTGTGTGTGTGTGTGTGTGTGTGTGTGTGTGTGTGTGTGTGTGTGTGTGTGTGTGTGTGTGTGTGTGTGTGTGTGTGTGTGTGTGTCTGTATGTGTGTGTGTGTGTGTGTGTGTGTGTGTGTGTGTGTGTGTGTGTGTGTGTGTGTGTGTGTGTGTGTGTGTGTGTGTGGGTGTGTGAGTGTGTGTGTGTGTGTGTGTGTGTGTGTGTCTGTATGTGTGTCAGTAAGTATGTGAGTGTGTTTCTGTGCGTGCGTGTGTATGTGGGTGTGTGTGCGTGTGTGTGTGGGTCTGTAAGGATGGGTGTCCTTATGTGTGTGCATGTGTGCGTGTGTGTGTGTGCGTGTGTGTGTGTGTGTGTGTGTGTGTGTGTGTGTGAAAGAAAGAAAGAGAGAGGGGAAGGAAGAGAGAGAGAGACAGAGAGACAGAGAGGGAGAAAGAGAGAGATGAAAAGAGAGAGAGAGGGGGAAGAGGGGGGTAGAGAAGGAAAGAGTGTGTGTGTGTGTGTGTGTGTAGGGGGGTGTAGCTCAGTGGTAGAGCATTTGACTGCAGATCAAAAGGTCCCTGGTTCAAATCCAGGTGCCTCCTCATATTACCTCTTTAGATTAGATTCCTTTATTTGTCATTCAGACCTTTCGGTCAGAACTAAATGTTGTTGCCTGCAGCCCTACATGTAATAATAAACACACAATAAACACAAATAAACATCCACCACAGTGAGTTCACCCGGCACCTCCTCACTGTGATGGGCAAAAATCTTAAAGTCACTGTCTCTTCCCCTCCCTGTCCTCCCTCTGCGTTGAGGCGATCCAGGCTTCCGATGTTGTGACCCGGCCACGTGATGTTGTGCAAGTGCCGCGGCTCAACCGAGCTCCGCGCGACGGGCCGGTTCAAACTCCGCGGCCCGGGGGTGGTCGAAGCTGCCGCCCTCCAGTCCAGCGGACGCAGCTGTTGCCGTGGGAGCTCCGTAAAAACAGGTCACCAACCCGTGACCTGCGAGCTCCCGACGATGTCGTCCACTGGGCCCCGCGGCCGAGCCCCGGATTCAGGTCGCCGCCTCAACCACCGGAGCGCCGCCTCAACCCCGAGTCGTGCCGCTGCCACCGGAACGCTGGAACACCGCCACAGCTCCGAATTCAGCCAGCCTCGCGTTGGTAAGCCCTGGCTGGCTCTGCTTCCGGAGCCTCGAGGTCAGTCGCAGTTGGAGGCCGCCAGCTCCGCCATTAGGCCTCAGCGCAGACGGAGGCAGAGAAGGGGGGGATACGACAGAAAGAGTCGCATTCCCCCGAAGGAAGAAACAGAAAAACACGTTTCACCCCCCCCCCCCCCCCCACACACATAACACAACCTAATAAACTAAAATTTAACTAAAACAAGCCAACAACAAAAAACAACAAAAAAAGTTAAAACAGACGGACAGCAGGCAAGCCGCAGCTGTTCACCAGCGCCGCCACTTCCGGAAGAAGTGTACATTGCGGCTGGCTTGATTGGAATCATGTATTGTCTTTCCACTGACTAGAATGAAAGCTTTTCACTGTACCTCGGTACACGTGACAATAAACTAAGCTCAGACTCAAACGCAAATCCCAAGAATGAACCAAGCAAAGCCAATCAAACCACGAGTATTGAAATGTCCAGCATCAATTAGACATAGGAACTGTGGCTGATTTTACCCCATGCGGAAACAGGCTCCTTGGCGCACTGAATCTACACCGACCAGTCACCCCCACACATTAACACTACCCGAAACATACTTGGGACAATTGTTACACAAACATTTTTTTACACTTGCATTATACAATTTTTACACTTATACGTTTAAGCCAATTAACCGACAAACCTTTATGTCTTTCTCTGAAGATCTCGGAGAAAATCCAAGCAGGTCACGAGGAGAACGTACAAACTCCGTACAGACAGCACCCGTAGTCAGGATCGAACCCGGGTCTCTGGCGCTGTAAGGCAGCAGCTCTACCGCTGCGCCACCGTGCCGCTCTTTCTCTCTGGCGAACACGGATGAAGAACAGACTGAAGAAGGGTCTCGACCCAAAACGTCACCTATCTGCAATCTCCAGAGATGCTGCCTGACCCGCTGAGTTACTCCAGCACTCTGTGTCCTTTTGTGTATGCACCGGCATCAGCATTTACTTTCTCTCTAACACCCCAGGCTAGAAACAGGGTGAATTGTAACACCACCACAAAGTAAAAGGAAATGTTTTCCTGTAGCCATGCTTGGAAATTAGTCCTAAATATTTCTTCCTAGTTGTGTCAAATCACCAAATTTGCACCACAGTGCTAATCGGGCAAGATTTGAGTATTTGTATTCACTGTTTTTCACGGAACTCTCAATGTGAAACATTTAGGAGGCAGATCATTCACATGTGACATCAGTTCCCCTTATAACACCTCTCCAGGAACCCCGCAATGATTAAAACAGCGGCTCATTTCGCCTCATGTCAAAGTGTGGGGTGATATCAAATCTCTTTATGATTTGCCACATTTACACCGCTGATGGAGCTGAGGTATCAACGTGGGAATCAGTGGCTGTGAGAAATAACTTATGCATAAAGTGCAGAGTATATTTGGAGCAGCGTGAAGCACAACGTGGCTGAGAGGCACAACTTGAAAAGAGGTGGAGCGTGAATAAATAAAGTGCTTTGCAAAGGGAGTGCATTCTCCCAGAGCTGCCACCTTTTGTTTCAGACTCATACAGTCATAAAACATAGAAACAAGTCCTTCCACCCATCAAGTCCATGCCGACCATCGAGTCCCCGTCAATGTACTAATCCCAATAACAGCGTTTATACTCTCTAGAATTTAGGAGACTGAGAGGGGATATTATAGAAACTTACAAAATTCTTAAGGGGTTGGACAGGCTAGATGCAGGAAGATTGTTCCCGATGTTGGGGAAGTCCAGGACAAGGGGTCACAGCTTAAGGATAAGGGGAAATCCTTTAAAACCGAGATGAGGAGAACTTTTTTCACACAGAGAGTGGTGAATCTGTGGAACTCTCTGCCGCAGAAGGTAGTTGAGGCCACAGTTCATTGGCTATATTTAAGAGGGAGTTAGATGTGGCCCTTGTGGCTAAGGGGATCAGAGGGTATGGAGAGAACGCAGGTACGGGATACTGAGTGGATGATCAGCCATGATCATATTGAATGGAGGTGCAGGCTCGAAGGGCCGAATGGCCTCTACTCCTGCACCTAATTTCTATGTTTCTAACAGCACTTGGTCCATTGTCTTAATGCTGCAGCAATTCAAGTGCCCAGTGTGTGGCACGATGGCGCAGCGGTGGAGCTACTGCCTTACAGCACCAGAGACCCAGGTTCGATCCTGACTACGGGTGCTGTCTGTATAAAGTTTGTACGGTCTCCCTGCGACCACGTGTGTTTTCTCCGGGTGCTCCGGTTTCCTCCCACATTCTAAATGCGTACAGGTTTGAAGGCTGATTGGCTACGACTGGTAAAACAAAATTGCAAATTTGTCCCGAGTGTGAGAGATCGTGCTAGTCTACGGGGTGATTGGTCGTTGGGGCGGACTCAGTGGGCTGAAGGGCCTGTTTCCACACTGAGGCGCTGGTCAGGTCCCATAGCTGAGGAAGGATGTGCTGGCTCTGGAGAGGATCCACAGGAGGTTTACATGAATGATTCCAGGAATGAGTGGGTTTGCATATGATAGAAACATAGAAAATAGGGGCAGGAGTAGAGGCCATTCGGCCCTTCGAGCCTGCACCGCCATTCAATATGATCATGGCTGATCATCCAACTCAGTATCCTGTACCTGCCTTCTCTCCATACCCCCCTGATCCCTTTAGCCACAAGGGCCACATCTAACTCCCTCTTAAATATAGCCAATGAACTGTGTGGCCTCAACTACCTTCTGCGGCAGAGAATTCCACAGCTTCACCACTCTCTGTGTGAAAAATGTTTTTCTCATCTTGGTCCTAAAAGATTTCCCCTTTATCCTTAAACTGTGACCCCTTGTTCTGGACTTCCCCAACATCGGGAACAATCTTCCTGCATCTAGCCTGTCCAACCCCTTAAGAATTTTGTAAGTTTCTATAAGATCCCCCCTCAATCTTCTAAATTCTAGCGAGTACAAGCCGAGTCTATCCAGTCTTTCTTCATATGAAAGTCCTGCCATCCCAGGAATCAGTCTGGTGAACCTTCTCTGTACTCCCTCTATGGCAATGAGCGTTTGACAGCACTGCTACTCACTGGAGTTTCGAAGGTTGAGGGCGGACCTCATTGAAACTTACAGAGTAATTAAAGGCATGGATAGAGTGGATGTGGAGAGGATGTTTCCACTGGTGGGAGACTCTAGGACCAGAGGTCACAGCCTCAAAATTAAAGGGCGGAGGCAGAGATCAGCCATGATTGAACGGCGGAGCGGACCTGATGGGCCGAATGGCCTAATTCTACTCCTATAACTTGTGAGTTTGTATCTCTAAAGTCTAAATGGCGACAAAGCAACAGTATTTCCAGCATTTTCTGTTGTATTTGAGATTGGACAGAATTAAACGCAATGTTTACTGGCTGGGGTCTGCATGAAACATTACAGAGTTACTAAGTAATTATGGTGCTGCTGAGAAAAAATAATAATGGCTTCCTTGGGGAGCTTGCAAAGAGTATCGACGGTTTTCACAATGTGCTCTGCTTTGCTGGAACAGAAAGACAAGTGAATGAGCAGGAGGATTAAAGATCAAATCACAATGCTCAATTATAAAAGCATAGTTGTACTTTGCAATTTAGGTGGCAAAATGAGGTATTAATTCTGTTTAATTTATTCTGAGGGTTTAAGTTATGTGCTGTGACTTCACCAAACGGAGACCTTTTCAAGGGGTTGTCATTTATACTTTTAGTTTCGCGTTTTTTGTTTAGATAAAAGATACAGCATGGAAACAGGCCCTTCGGCCCACCATGTCCATGCCGACCATCGATCGTCCATTCGACCTAGTTCTGCACTATCCCACTAGAGCAATTTACAGAGGTCAATTACCTTACAATTTCCAGTTTGGAATTGTCAGTGATAGTTTAGTTTAGTTTAGTTTAGTTTAGTTTAGTTTAGTTTAGTTTAGAGTTACGGCACTTAAACAGGCCCTTCGGCCCATCGAGTCCCCGCCAACCACAGATCCCCGTACCGTAACACTAATCTATACACTAGGGTACATTTACAATCTTTACCGAAGCCAATTAACCTACATACATGCACGTCTTAGGAGTGTGGGAGGAAACCGGAGCGCCCGGAGAAAACCCACGCGGTCTTGGGGTGAAGGTACAAATTTTCTACAGACAGCATCCGTAATCAGAATTGAACCTGGGTCTCTGGCACTATGAGGCAGCAGCTCTACCAACTGTGCCACAACTGTGACACCCACCTGCCCTGTAAAATGTTGATTACTGGCACTCTTCTGACATCTTTAGAGGCTTCATCCTGTTTTTGGTTTGCATTAGTCTGTGGCCTGACATTTACATACCATACGATACAACTTTATTTATGTGTAAGAAAGGACTGCAGATGCTGGTTTAAATCGAAGATAGACACAAAATGCTGGAGTAACTCAGCGGGTGAGGCAGCATCTCTGGAGAGAAGGAATGGGTTGACCTTCAGACTCTATTTATCCCAGGAGGGATATTGATCTGCCAACAGTCATAATAAGATACATGAAAAATGAAATTGTAAATTGTAATTGTAAATTGTAAATCTTTATTGTCATTTCCTGAGTATTCGCATACTCAGAGGAAACAAAAAAACGTTTCTCAACCAGTGTCCAATTAAGGTGACGAGTGGAAAGGATTGGGGGATGTGCAAAGATTGGGGTAAGGGGAATCAGTCTACCCCACGACAGAAGGGGGAGTGGTTGTACGGTTTGATAGCCACAGGGAAGAAGGATCTCCTGTGGCGTTCTGTGCTGCATCTTGGTGGAACCAGTCTGTTGCTGAAGGTGCTCCTCAGGTTGACCAGTGTGTGTCATGGAGGGGGTGAGCTGTATTGTCCATGGTTTGTTTTGTTGATGTTTTTTTGTCATTAGGGGTAATAAATGAATTTTCCTTCCTACCTGAGGCTTCCTCCATTGGGAATATATTTCACAGATGCAAGATGCAGGAAATAAGGAAGATCAAAGTAGGGAGATGTTGGCCATTGTGGATAATAAAGTCAAATATGTGAAGTAAGGAATGTTGTGGTTTTAGGATTCAAAGTTTGGATAACATGACACAGAATTCTCCAGGAAGACGAAAAGCCTTTATTTGCAAATATTTTAGCTTGGAACATTCAGAGGCGACATTGCCTGTTTGCTCTCTAATTGCTCCTCGATTCATAAAACCAGACAGCTTTTATTATAATTTCAGCCTTATCTCCGGCTACTTTGGCATGCATGCTTCTGTGACTTTAATCTCTCCCTATGTCCTTGCCCTTTAACTTTAATCACTCAGCTACCATGGTGTTCTAGCTAAAGCAAAAATAAAAATAAGAAGCATCTTGTTTTTGTGCCTTGATGTCTGATCACATCAAAATAATGTTTTAAACATATTGGTAAAAGTCAGAAGTAACTTGTTTTAATCTTCTATATAACTGATAGAGATAGATAGATAGATAGATAGATAGATAGATAGATAGATAGATAGATAGATAGATAGATAGATAGATAGATAGATAGATGATAGATAGATAGATAGATAGATAGATAGATTGATAGATAGATAGATAGATAGATAGATAGATAGATAGATAGATAGATATGCCATTTATTGCCACTATACATGTACAATGAGATTAAAATGTGAGGCTATCCATTTTGGTGGCAAAAACGGGAAAGCAGACTATTATCTAAATGGTGGCCGATTGGGAAAGGGGGAGATGCAGCGAGACCTGGGTGTCATGGTACACCAGTCATTGAAGGTAGGCATGCAGGTGCAGCAGGCAGTAAAGAAAGCGAATGGTATGTTAGCTTTCATTGCAAAAGGATTTGAGTATAGGAGCAGGGAGTTTCTACTGAAGTTGTACAGGGTCTTGGTGAGACCACACCTGGAGTATTGAGTACAGTTTTGGTCTCCAAATCAGAGGAAGGACATTACTGCCATAGAGGGAGTGCAGAGAAGGTCCACCAGACTGATTCCTGGGATGTCAGGACTGTCTTATGAAGAAAGACTGGATAGACTTGGTTTATACTCTCTAGAATTTAGGAGATTGAGAAACTTACAAAATTCTTAAGGGGTTGGACAGGCTAGATGCAGGAAGATTGTTCCCGATGTTGGGGAAGTCCAGGACAAGAGGTCACAGCTTAAGGATAAGGGGAAATCCTTTAAAACCGAGATGACAGAGAGTGGTGAATCTCTGGAACTCTCTGCCACAGAGGGTAGTTGAGGCCACAGTTCATTGGCTATATTTAAGAGGGAGTTAGATGTGGCCCTTGTGGCTAAAGGGATCAGGGGGTATGGAGAGAAGGCAGGTATGGGATACTGAGTTGGATGATCAGCCATGATCATATTGAATGGCGGTGCAGGCTCGAAGGGCCGAATGGCCTACTCCTGCACCTAATTTCTATGTTTCTATGTCTATGTTTCTATGTTCCTTCATTCCCTTTCTGTGTGTCAACTGATGCAGTGTTACCCCTGCTACATGAGTGAACTAAACAAAAGCACTCGACTGGCCACAAGATATTTGGGACAGACTAAATGAAAGGTGAAGAAACAAGAAGCTGCAGATGCTGCTTTACAAACAAGGACACAAAGTGTACAACATCATGAGAGGAATAGATCGGGTAGACAGACGCACAGAGTCTCTTGCCCAGAATAGGGGAATCCAGAACCAGAGGACATGGGTTTAAGTCAAGTCAAGTCAAGTCAAGTTTATTTGTCACATACACATACGAGTTGTGCAGTGAAATGAAAGTGGCAATGCCCGCGGACTTTTGTGAGGGAGAGAGATTTAATAGGAGCCTGACGGGTAATTTTTTTCATGCAAAGAGTGGTGGGCGTATGGAACGAGATGCCGGAGGGGGTAGTTGAGGCAGGGACATTTAACATGTTGTAAGTTTAAGAATTTAGACCATTTAGACAGGCACATGGATAGGACAGGTTTGGTGGGATATGGACCAAATGCAGGCAGAGGGAACAAGTGTAGATGGGACATATTGGCCGGAGTGGGCAAGTTGGGCTGAAGGACCTGTTTACACACTGTAAGACTATGACTCTGTGCTGGAGTAACTCAGCGGGTCAGGCAGCATCACTGAAGTACATGGATAGGTGACGTTCTGGATTTGGGACCTTTCTTCAGAGTTGAAGGCCCAAAATGTCTCCTGCTGCCTGACCCGCTGAGTTTTACTCCTATTCTTGTTCTTCAGATCTGAAGAAGGGTCCCGAACCGAAACGGCACCTAACCATGTTCTCCAGAAATGCTGCCTGACCCTGCTGGATTACTCCAGCACTTTGCGTCATTTTATTTTTTATGAAAGGGGACATGTACATAGAAACATAGAAACATAGAAATTAGGTGCAGGAGTAGGCCATTCGGCCCTTCGAGCCTGCACCGCCATTCAATATGATCATGGCTGATCATCCAACTCAGTATCCCGTACCTGCCTTCTCTCCATACCCTCTGATCCCCTTAGCCACAAGGGCCACATCTAACTCCCTCTTAAATATAGCCAATGAACTGGCCTCAACTACCCTCTGTGGCAGAGAGTTCCAGAGATTTACCACTCTCTGTGTGAAAAAAGTTCTCCTCATCTCGGTTTTAAAGGATTTCCCCCTTATCCCTAAGCTGTGACCCCTTGTCCTGGACTTCCCCAACATCGGGAACAATCTTCCTGCATCTAGCCTGTCCAACCCCTTAAGGATTTTGTAAGTTTCTATAAGATCCCCTCTCAATCTCCTAAATTCTAGAGAGTATAAGCCGAGTCTATCCAGTCTTTCTTCATAAGACAGTCCTGACATCCCAGGAATCAGTCTGGTGAACCTTCTCTGCACTCCCTCAATGGCAAGAATGTCCTTCCTCAGATTTGGAGACCAAAACTGTATGCAATACATGCATGAACATGAGGGATAGGAACTGAATTAGGAGAATAAATCGGCCGAGTGCCAGCCTTGCCCTGGAGAAATTAACCTTCATTCTTAACTATATGGTCCCAATGTCCCTCAAATATCCAACGCTCCAAAATGTATCAATCATAGTTTTGAGCGTAAGGAATGACTGAAGGCAATTCTGGCCGTCGTCCTTGTCTCACCAGCTGACACAAGGTGATATTGGCAGTGTACACTCTGAGGTATCACACTTTAAATATCCTGATCTAGGTTTTTCATTGATAAATGCAGTGTATGTAAATGGGAAAACAAAATAAAATAAATTAATCAGGCTTTACAAGTGCGGGCACTTCAGCTGATGGGGCAATCTGGAACTAAATCATTTGGCTTCAAAATGAAGGAGGAAGTAGCTGCTGGTCTTACGCAATCTGCAGACCCCTTGTCGTCTATGCTCACATCTCCAGGGAATGGAATGGTTCCAACAGTCGATGCTGGAGACAGGCAGTCGGGTTAAAAATACCCAGCCAGCATTGCTTATTATAGCTACTCCAGCATCTTATTATAAAGGAATTATTCTGATGCAGCCATCAGAATCTGTGGCAGTCAAGCTGTGTGTGTGTGTGTGTGTGTGTGTGTGTGTGTGTGTGTGTGTGTGTGTGTGTGTGTGTGTGTGTGTGTGTGTGTGTGTGTGTGTGTGTGTGTGTGTGTGTGTGTGTGTGTGTGTGTGTGTGTGTGTGTGTGTGTGTGTGTGTGTGTGTGTGTGTGTGTGTGTGTGTGTGTGTGTGTGTGTGTGTGTGTGTGTGTGTGTGTGTGTGTGTGTGTGTGTGTGTGTGTGTGTGTGTGTGTGTGTGTGTGTGTGTGTGTGGTGTGTGTGTGTGTGTGTGTGTGTGTGTGTGTGTGTGTGTGTGTGTGTGTGTGTGTGTGTGTGTGTGTGTGTGTGTGTGTGTGTGTGTGTGTAGGTGTGTGTGTGTGTGTTAGTGTGGGTATGTGGGTGTGTGTGTGTGTGTGTGTGTGTGTGTGTGTGTGTATGTGTGTGTGTGTGTGTGTGTGTGTGTGTGTGTGTGTGTGTGTGTGTGTGTGTGTGTGTGTGTGTGTGTAGGTGTGTGTGTGTGTGTGTGTGTGTGTGTGTGTGTGTGTGTGTGTGTGTGTGTGTGTGTGTGTGTGTGTGTGTGTGTGGTGTGTGTGTGTGTGTGTGTGTGTGTGTGTGTGTGTGTGTGTGTGTGTGTGTGTGGTGTGTGTGTGTGTGTGTGTGTGTGTGTGTGTGTGTGTGTGTGTGTGTGTGTGTGTGTGTGTGTGTGTGTGTGTGTGTGTGTGTGTGTGTGTGTGTGTGTGTGTGTGTGTGTGTGTGTGTGGGGTGTGTGTGGGGTGTGTGTGTGTGTGTGTGTGTGTGTGTGGTGTGTGTGTGTGTGTGTGTGTGTGTGTGTGTGTGTGTGTGTGTGTGTGTGTGTGTGTGTGTGTGTGTGTGTGTGTGTGTGTGTGTGTGTGTGTGTGTGTGTGTGTGTGTGTGTGTGTGTGTGTGTGTGTGTGTGTGTGTGTGTGTGTGTGTGTGTGTGTGTGTGTGTGTGTGTGTGTGTGTGTGTGTGTGTGTGTGTGTGTGTGTGTGTGTGATTGGCACAGTCTATGTACATGGGAAGAATGAATGAACAACTAAAAAATATAATGATTACATGAAATACAGTATAAATACAGTCTTGGCTCCCCGTGCATGCTGAGAGCATCATTTTCACTGAAAATAGACACAAAGTGCTGGAGTAACTTAGCGGGCCAGGCAGCATCTCTGGAGAAAAGGGATTGGGTGACGTTTCGGGTCGAGACCTTTCTTCTCTCCTCTGGTTCTCGATTCCCGCATGCTGGGGAAAAGACTGTGTTTTGTTTATTATTGTCGCGTGTACTGAGGTACAGTGAAAAGCTTTTCCTGTTGCTCGCTATCCGCTCAGACTAGACATATTTATCAGTTTGTCAGTTTAGTTTATTGTCACGTGTACCGAGAGAGTGGTGAACCTGTGGAACTCTCTGGCACAGAAGGTAGTTGAGGCCACAGTTCATTGGCTATATTTAAGAGGGAGTTAGATGTGCCTCTTGTGGCTAGAAACATAGAAACATAGAACATAGAAATTAGGTGCAGGAGTAGGCCATTCGGCCCTTCGAGCCTGCACCGCCATTCAATATGATCATGGCTGATCATCCAACTCAGTATCCCATACCTGCCTTCTCTTCATACCCTCTGATCCCCTTAGCCACAAGGGCCACATCTAACACCCTCTTAAATATAGCCAATGAACTGGCCTCGACTACCCTCTGTGGCAGAGAGTTCCAGAGATTCACCACTCTCTGTGTGAAAAAAGTTCTTCTCATCTCAGTTTTAAAGGATTTCCCCCTTATCCTTAAGCTGTGACCTCTTGTCCTGGACTTCCCCAACATCGGGAACAATCTTCCTGCATCTAGCCTGTCCAACCCCTTAAGAATTTTGTAAGTTTCTATAAGATCCCCCCTCAATCTCCTAAATTCTAGAGAGTATAAACCAAGTCTATCCAGTCTTTCTTCATAAGACAGTCCTGACATCCCAGGAATCAGTCTGGTGAACCTTCTCTGCACTCCCTCTATGGCAATAATGTCCTTCCTCAGATTTGGGGAAAGGAAGCAGGGGGTATGGAGAGAAGGCAGGTACAGGATACTGAGTTGGATGATCAGCCATGATCACATTGAATGGCGGTGCAGGCTCGAAGGGCCGAATGGCCTCTACTCCTGCACCTAATTTCGATGTTTCCAGCAACTAGTGGTCTATGTTTCTATGTTCGGTGAAGAGCTTTTGTTGCTTGCTAACCAGCCAACGGAAATCCAACACACAATTACAATCCAGCCATCCACAGTGTACAGATACATGATAAAGAGAATAATATTTTAGTGAGTTAAAGTCGGAAATGTTGCTGTAGGAATAGAGAATGAAGAGTGTGGAGTGATTGTAATGTGTGATTCTGTGGCTCGGTTGGGCGACTCTTGGAAGACTACAACTTTGGCCAAAAACTGAATCAAAAACTATGGGAAACTGAGAGGAAATGGAGCTGCAGGTAGACAGAAATGCTGGAGGAACTCAGCGGGTGAAGCAGCATCTATGGAGAGAAGAAATAGGCGACGTTTCGGGTCGAGACCCTTCTTCCTCAGGGAAATGGAGCTGAGGTGCTGTCAAAATCAGATCATTCATACTGTTGTAGAATGGGGAGGCAGGTTTGATGGCCAACTCCTGTCTCAGGTTCGACTGTTCATTATGTTCTATACATCTTTGCCATCTCTCATGACCACCGTTTTATTCTGCGATCGTCGACGGCAACATGGTTATGTAACTGGGCTAATAGAATCACAAACGTTTGGTTATTGATCTAGATATGTCAGTGCAAGACCCACCGATGGAACTTGGACATTTAAAATTAAATTATGTGTAAGAAAGAACTGCAGATGCTGGAAAAAAATTCAAGGTTCTCAACGCAAAACGTCACCAGGAAGGGTCTTGACCCAGAACGTCACCTATTTCCTTCGCTCCATAGATGCTGCCTCACCTGCTGAGTTTCTCCAGCATTTTTGTCTACCTAAAATCAAATTATGTTAGTTTAGTTTAGAGTGGGAACATATCCTTTGGCCCAACCCCTGTTGGGGTTAGTACTGGTGTCAGGGGTTATGGGGAGAAGGGGTGAGGAGGGAGAGATAGATCAGCCATGATTGAATGGGCGTGATGGGCCGAACGGCCTAATTCTGCTCCAATCACTTATGACCTTAACGGGTCCGCGCCGACCAGCGATCCCCGCACATTTACACCATCTTACACACTCTAGGGACAATTTACATTTTATACCAAACCAATAAACCTACAAGGTTACACAAAAAAGCTGGAGAAACTCAGCGGGTGCAGCAGCATCTATGGAGCGAAGGAAATAGGCAACGTTTCGGGACGAAACCCGGAAGGGTTTTGGCCCGAAACGTTGCCTATTTCCTATAGTGGAGATTGTTCAACTCTTTGCATGGAGCGGGGGAAATAGGCAACGTTGCCTTTTTCCTTCGCTCCATAGATGCTGCTGCACCCGCTGAGTTTCTCCAGCTTTTTTGTGTAACCTTCGATTCTCCAGCATCTGCAGTTCCCTCTTAAACACAATAAACCTACAAGCCTGTACCTGAGGGAGGAAACTGAAGATCCTGGAGAAAACCCACGCAGGTCACGGGGAGAACGTACACACTGTGTACAGCCAAGCGCCCGCAGTCAGGATCGAACCTGGGTCTCTGGTGCTCACAGGCAGCAACTCTACCATTGTGCCACCCTGCCAACCTCTAATTTTATCCTCCATCCTTAATTGGTGTTGAGATGAAGGCAGCAGGCGGTCCCATTCCTGAACAAGGAATCTTGGTAGACACAATTCCCCTGGAACTTAACGTAAGAAAAGGCACAAAATGCTGGAGTAACTCAGTTACCTGACCCGCTGAGTTACTCCAGCATTTTCCTTAGTAACCCAGCATCTGCACTTCATTGTTTTTGCTTAAAGCAAGAACTACCACAGGTGTCGGCACGGTGGTGCAGCGGTAGAGTTGCTGCCTTACAGCGCTTGCAGCGCCAGAGACCCGGGTTCGATCCCAACTACGGGCGCTGTCTGTACAGAGTCCATGCGTTCTCCCCGTGACCGCATGGGTTTTCTCTGAGATCTTCAGTTTCCTCCCACACTGACCCACACCATCCTGGCCACACACTCATCTCCCTGCTACCTTCAGGTAACATAGAAACATAGAAACATAGAAATTAGGTGCAGGAGTAGGCCATTCGGCCCTTCGAGCCTGCACCGCCATTCAATATGATCATGGCTGATCATCCAACTCAGTATCCTGTACCTGCCTTCTCTCCATACCCCTGATCCCCTTAGCCACAAGGGCCACATCTAACTCCCTCTTAAATATAGCCAATGAACTGGCCTCACTACCCTCTGTGGCAGAGAGATCCAGAGATTCACCACTCTCTGTGTGAAAAAAGTTCTTCTCATCTCGGTTTTAAAGGATTTCCCCTTTATCCTTAAGGTAGAAGGTACAGGAGCCTGAAGACTGCAACGACCAGGTTCAGGAATAGCTACTTCCCCACAGCCATCAGGCTATTAAACCTGGCTCGGACAAAACTCTGATCATTAATAACCCATTTTCTGTTATTTGCACTTTATCAGTTTATTTATCCATGTGTGTATATATTTATATTATGGTATATGGACACACTGATCTGTTTTGTAGTAAATGCCTACGATGTTCTGTGTGCTGGAGCAAAGCAAGAATTTCATTGTCCTATACAGGGACACATGACAATAAACTCACTTGAACTTGAACTTGAACTCCAAAGACGTACAGGTTTGTAGGTTAATTGGCGTCGGTAAAAATTGTAAAATTGTCCCTAGTGTGTGTAGGATAGTGCTGGCGTGCCGGGTGATCGGTGGGCTGAAGGGCCTGTTTCCGTGCTGTACCTCTAAAGTCTCAAATACTAGCGCAGAAGGTTAAGGGGGGGACTTGATAGAGGTCTTTAAAATGATGAGAGGGATAGACAGAGTTGATGTGGACAAGCTTTTCCCATTGAGAATAGGGAAGATTCAAACAAGAGGACATGAATTCAGAATTAAGGGACAGAAGTTTAGGGGTAATATGAGGGGGAACTTCTTTACGCAGAGAGTGGTAGCGGTGTGGAATGAGCTCCCAGTGGAAGTGGTGGAGGCAGGTTCATTGGTATCATTTAAAAATAAATTGGATAGGCATATGGATGAGAAGGGAATGGAGGGTTATGGTATGAGTGCAGGCAGGTGGGACTAAGGGGAAAAAAAAAAAAAAAAAATAATTGTTCAGCACGGACTTGTAGGGCCGAGATGGCCTGTTTCCGTGCTGTAATTGTTATATGGTTATATGGTTACTACAGTAATGGAGGCATCTATCGGTCGATTGTGCACTAAGGTGAAAAGTCAGTATTGGCTCTTGAGGAAGATTGCTCCGGTTGACCTGTGTGTAGCTCAGGATCTTCAGCTGAGAAGCCTAACAAGAAAGCAAGTTGAACAACGTAATAAAAAAGGTTGTTTGGAAAGTGCTTGTGAAGGAATGAAGGTGGAGGTGGTGTGTGTGTGTAGGAACAAACTGCATCTCTGAAGAGAAGGAATGGGTGACGTTTCGGGACGAGACCCTTCTTCAGAAAGTAATGACTTTCTACTGATTTAAAATCTCACTCTTAATTCTGATTTCTAATGAATGACTTATTCCCTATGGGTGACAATTAAAATGGTGTGTGTGTGTGTGTGTGTGTGTCATTATATTTATGAATCATATGCCAGAGAAACCATACTAATCCATATCCTCTGTGGAAATCAGTCAATATCATTCTGCCGCAGTTAACTTGACAGCAATATCTTTTATCTTTTTTGTTAAAAAATCGGGTTATTTTTGGCTCCCCTTCGAGACCCTGCTGCCTACTGTCAGATATACACTATATTTCACGCAGAGAGTGGTGAATCTCTGGAATTCTCTGCCACAGAGGGTAGTTGAGGCCACAGTTCATTGGCTATATTTAAGAGGGAGTTAGATGTGGCCCTTGTGGCTAAGGGGATCAGGGGGTATGGAGAGAAGGCAGGTACGGGATACTAAGTTGGATGATCAGCCATGATCATATTGAATGGCGAATGGTGCAGGCTCGAAGGGCCGAATGGCCTACTCCTGCACCTAATGTCTATGTTTTTATGTTTCTATACCAAACAGTAAATGATAGGGTTACACAAAAAAGCTGGAGAAACTCAGCGGGTGCAGCAGCATCTATGGAGCGAAGGAAATAGGCAACGTTTCGGGCCGAAACCCTTCTTCAGTAAATGATAAGGTTTGCAGGTTGCCCTGAGTTTAAAGTGTTTCCAGTGGGGTTTAGTTTTGTATCTGTGCGATTGTATCGGGGAGGGGAAAACAGCGGAGAAGCTGCTGTGAAGGTTAATCGGTGGCTTGGGTGCAACAGAGACCTATATACCTTACAGTAACATCTTAATACTTGACCAAACATGGGCCATGATCAAACAGAACACAACAAACATCACTGGCCTCTAGTGGTTGAGACAAGCAAGAACTCTTTGAACCCAAGACGCCAAGAATCTTCGTTCCCATGTCCTCCTCTGTGCTATTTACAATCTCGACATTTTTTTTTTTCCCTTCCCCAAATCCCACGCATTCCTCCGAAAAGTGGTCCTGATTCTCACAGTCCTTATTCCTGCACAGTGCTTTTTCTGAGAACATCAGTCTAAAGAAGGGACTGGACCCGCTGAGTTACTCCAGCGTTTTGTGTCTCTATGCAGTTTAAAGAGTTATGTAATAAGAAGGAACTGCAGACACTGGTTTATACCAAAGGCAGACACAAAGTGCTGGAGTAACTCAACGGGTCAGGCAGCGTCTATGGAGAAAATGGATAGGTGACGTTTCATAGAAACATAGAAACATAGAAATTAGGTGCAGGAGTAGGCCATTCGGCCCTTCGAGCCTGCACCATTCGCCATTCAATATGATCATGGCTGATCATCCAACTCAGTATCCCATCCCTGCCTTCTCTCCATACCCCCTGATCCCCTTAGCCACAAGGGCCACATCTAACTCCCTCTTAAATATAGCCAATGAACTGTGGCCTCAACTACCTTCTGTGGCAGAGAGTTCCAGAGATTCACAGCACTTACAGCACTGGAGACCCGGGTTCAATCCCGACTACGGGCGCTGTCTGTATGGAGTTTGCACGTTCTCCCCATGACCCACGTGAGTTTTCTCCGAGATCTTCGGTTTCCTCCCACACTCCAAAGACGTACAGGTTTGCAGCTTGGTATATGAGCTAATTGTCCCTAGTGTGTGTAGGGTGTGTGTTAATGTGCGGGGATCGCTGGTCGATGCGGACCTCTTGGGCCGAAGGGACTATTTCCGCTCTGTATCTCTAACGTAAACGTGGTCTCTGGCGCTGTAAGGCCGCTACTCTACTGCTGCACCCCATGTTCCATCCCCTTTATCCCTTGATATCCCTATGTCTGAAGAAAGGTCTCGACCCGAAACGTCACCCGTTCCAGAGATGCTGCCTGTCCCGCTGAGTTACTCCAGCATGTTTGTGTCTCTCTAGAGGGAGTGCAGAGAAGGTTCACCAGACTGATTCCTGGGATGTCAGGACTGTCTTATGAAGAAAGACTGGATAGACTTGGTTTATACTCTCTAGAATTTAGGAGATTGAGAGGGGATCTTATAGAAACTTACAAAATTCTTAAGGGGTTGGACAGGCTAGATGCAGGAAGATTGCTCCCGATGTTGGGGAAGTCCAGGACAAGGGGTCACAGCTTAAGGATAAAGGGGAAATCCTTTAAAACCGAGATGAGAAGAACTTTTTTCACACAGAGAGTGGTGAATCTCTGGAATTCTATGCCACAGAAGGTAGTTGAGGCCACAGTTCATTGGCTATATTTAAGAGGGAGTTAGATGTGGCCCTTGTGGCTAAAGGGATCAGGGGGTATGGAGAGAAGGCAGGTACAGGATACTGAGTTGGATGATCAGCCATGATCATATTGAATGGCGGTGCAGGCTCGAAGGGCCGAATGGCCTCTACTCCTGCACCTAATTTCTATGTTGCTATGTTTCCCTTTACTCTTTGCCTGCGGGCTGTAGACGGCTTGATCTTATTCCTGTGCAACCTTTTCTTTGACTGGATGGAACGCAAGCGAATGCTCTCCTCTGTACCTCGCTACACATGACGATAACAAACCCAGACCAAGTTGCCTTCCTGCTCATCAATAAATTCATGAGCACCATGAAGAAACACGACACACTCGAAACAAGAAGAATTCGGCTTTCAGTCCAACTTGGGTGACTGGCATACCAATGACATTAAAATTCTCCACGTCATAAGAAGTCCCAAGGCACTGCTTCAAAGTGAAATGTAAGCAAAGGTTTATTGTCAGGAGTTTATCCCCTGTGGCTTGTATGCGTAGCTCATTTACTAAGGTAGTGAAAAGATCTGAGGTTTTGTTCCAGTGTCGGTGAGGTCTCACCTGGAATACTGAAGCAGTTTTGGTCACCGTCCTCAGAAGAGAATCCAGCAACATTAGAGTCTGAGTTGGAAGAAGTGTCTCGACCCGAAACGCCACCGGTTCCTTCTCTCCAGAGGTGCTGCTTGTTCTGCAGCGTTACTCCAGCATTTTGTGTCTATCTAAAGCAATGCTAGATGCAGTCTAAAAGAGACTAATTCACCAGGCTGTTTAAGAAGGAACTGCAGATGCTGGAAAATCGAAGGTAGACAAAAATGCTGGAGAAACTCAGCAGGTGAGGCAGCATCTATGGCGCGAAGGAAATAGGCAACGTTCCGTCCCGAAATGCTCCATAGATGCTGCCTCACCCGCTGAGTTTCTCCAGCATTTTTGTCTAATTCACCAGGCTGGAATGAGGAAAGTACTCCTGGCAGCAACGAGTCGATAGTTTGGGTTTGCTTACTTTACTCCTTTGCTTTAGACTTTAGAGTTACAGCGTGGAAACAGGCCCTTCGGCCCACCGAGTCCGCGCGGAACAGCGATCACCCCGTACACTAGCACGATCCTACACACTAGGGACAATTTACACCGATTTAATTAATCTACAAACCTACACATCTTTGGAGGAAACTGGAGCACCCGCAGAAAGCCCACGCAGGTCACGGGGAGAGCGGACAAACTCCGCGCAGACAGCACCCATAGTCTGGATCAAATCTGGGACCCTGGCGCTGTAAGGCAGCAATTCCACTGTGCGGTCCTAGTGCAGACAAGTCTGGGAGTTATGGTCAGATTAAGGAGGCGTTACACTGAGGAATCAGACTTCAGTGGGTCACAGCCAGTGGTGAATCTCTGGAACTCTCTGCCACAGAGGGTAGTTGAGGCCAGTTCATTGGCTATATTTAAGACGGAGTTAGATGTGGCCCTTGTGGCCAAGGGGATCAGGGGGTATGGAGAGAAGACAGGTACAGGATACTGAGTTGGATGATCAGCCATGATCATATTGAATGGCGGTGCAGGCTCGAAGGGCCGAATGGCCTCTACTCCTGCACCTAATTTCTATGTTTCTATGTTTCTATGATCCAAGGCAGCATTAATTACAAAGGGTGAGCAATAAGGAACCAAGGGAAAGTGACATTAAGTTATTAATATAAGTTATATAAAGTAAAATATTGATTTTAATTAATTGAATGCATTTAATTAGTTGTGTTGTTGAAGTTCTTCCAATAGACTATTTTGTTATTGTTTGCTTGGTTGTTAATACTTGTTTAAATCTGCAGCGCGCTTTGATTGCGATCTCCCATGTAAGAGATTTAATCAAGGCGTTTGTTGGACAGTGTCCCTGGAGAACATGAATAGGTGATGTTTCAAGGTCGGGACTCTTCTCCAGACCCATCGCAGGTGTGGGGGGAGATAAAGCTGGCAGTGACGGAGCAGGACAAAGCATGTGGCAGGTTAATGATGGAAGGAATCTCAGAGGAATGTTTTAGCTTTTAAAATGCGAGGTCGGCTTGGCTGGAATGGAGGGAGAGGATAGTAACTTGGCATTATGTTCAGCACAGACACAGTGGGCCGAAGGGCCTGTGCTCTTGTGTGTTCCATGATGGCATCTCCAGATGCTCCATACAAGATACAATTTATTTGTCATTTGGACCCCTTGAGGTCCAAACGAAATGACGTTTCCTGTGCTGGAAGTGCATGGTAGATCAGAGCTATGGGAAAGGAACTTTGTCCATTCTCCCTTCTCCCTTCTGCCTTCTCCCTTCTCCCTTGTATCTTGTCCCTTGTACTTTGTACCTTCCGAAGAGTTCACCAGGGACTATACTGGAACTTGGACCATTTTTTCACCATTTACCAAGCCAATTAACCTACAAACCTGTACCTTGCACGTCTTTTGGGATGTAGGAGGAAACCGAAGATCTCAGAGAAAACCCACGCAGGTCACGGGGAGAACGTACTAACTCCGTACAGACAGCGCCCGTAGTCGGGATCGAACCCGGGTCTCCGGCGCTGCATTCGCTGTAAGGCAGCAACTCTACCGCTGCGCCACCGTGTAAACCTGGACCAAGATACAGTCAGGCACAGGAAGACTATGGGGCAATGGGGCCATGGCAACAAGATCTGGGCAGCTATTTGTCACTGGTGAACCACATTAACTTCTAGAGGCTGTCTTGGTATCTGAACTTCAAATGGATGTTTCACCCAAATGTTTTATTAAGCTGCTGAGTGTTAACCTGAAGGGAGGTACGTACTAACCACACTCTTGGGTGTTCAGTAAGATCCAAAGATTGCTTTCATCTCCACAATGTTCAAGCATTGGTGCTTGAGAGTCTCTCATGCTTGCTCAATAAACTTGCAGCTGATCTAATCTTAGCCTCAATTTCATGGTGCCGACAAGCCCCCATAACTTTGCAGAGACAAGAAACAGAGTCTGAAGAAGGGTCTCGACTCGAAACGTCACCTATCCATGTTCTCCAGAGATGCTGCCTGACCCGCTGAGTTACTCCTGCACTTTGTGACTATCTTTGGCACATACCAGCGGCTGCAGTTCTTTCAGACCACCAGAAACTGCAGGTGCTGGTTTCCAAAAAAAAAAGACATAAAGTGGTGGAGTAACTCAGTGGGTCAGGCAGCATTTCTGGACAACATGGACAGGTCACGTCTTTGTGTCTAAAGAAGGACCCCGACCCAAAACGTTACCTATCCATGTTCTGAAGAGATGCTGCCTGACCCACTGAGTTACTCCACCACTTTTTATCCTTTGTTTCTCTTTATTGGTGCATAGGGTTGTGGCCCAAAAAATCCATTCAACTCCGTACTTAATATTTTTAATAGCTCAAGATCCACAAAAATCTGCTATAGAGATTTACAAAGATTCATAACACTCTAAGGTTGAATGAATGAATGAATGCATGAATGAATGAATGAATCTCTTTGAAAACTCTTCCTCATCTCAGGCAATGATCTGACACACTTCTTGAGGGGGAATGTGAGATTAGTGTAAATGGTCAGCATAGAGTTAGTTTTGTTTCGTTTAGAGACACAGCGCGGAAACAGGCCCTTCGTACCACCTAGTCCGCACTAAGTCAATAATGCATTACTTTTGATGAAATGCAGCGAGCAAACGCGATAATTCCCGATATTTTGGATCTTTAAATCTCCACGGCAAATGTCCGCTGTTCATTTCCGCTGGATTTGCACCTTCAGCTCCCTCTTGAATTTACCTTAGTTTCTATCTTTTTTTTGGACTGTAAATCTAGGTAGCTGTGTCTCACGGTCACCCCTACTGGCACAGTAAATTGCAGCTCAAAAACTGGCCGTTTTATATGTTTTTAACGGGTGGGAAAGTGCGTGTTTTCCCATCCACTAACATGTACCGGATGTCCAGCATGTCCTCCACTTGAGATTTTCGGTCACGTGGGTGCGGATCTACGCTCCAGTGACCTTTCGTGAAACCACCCTATACCAAGCCAATTAACCTACAAACCTGCACGTCTTTGGAGTGTGGGAGGAAACCGAAGATCTCGGAGAAAACCCACGCGGGTCACGGGGAGAACGTGCAAACTCCGTACAGACAGCACCCGTAGTCGGGATCGAACCCGGGTCTCTGGCGCTGCAAGGCAGCAACGCCACCGTGCTGCCCGTGGTTGGTGGGTGGTTTTCCCTGCCATATCTCTCCAATGAGAGTTTTCACTCGGGGCCCGACAACAATATCTGTTTCAGTGAGATCAAACCCTGGAGACTCAAAGATCTTGTGTTTGATGGTGCGTTATGCTTCATCCCATCTGCACTACCCGACACTATTCTCACCACTAGCATCTTCCTCCAATTCAGCAGGCAAGAATTATTTTTTTAAACATATTTGAGTAGAACGATGCTGGCAGCTCATATAGGCATGGTTGCTATGGACACGAACCATAAAATCAAATGCTGCCTATTTATTTTCAGGAAGAGTTTGTGACTGAGCCGACTGCTGGCTGGGAGTTTAATGAGAGTGGATTGTGTAGAGAGACGGCAAGATAGGGTGTATTTATGAATAATCCCTTGAGTAGATGCCAGAACGTGGCCACTCTTGTGTACTGCCCAGATGAGGGCTGCTGTATGATTTTCACCGAGGTGAAGTTCAGAGATACAGCGCGGAAACAGGCCCTTCAGCCCACTCTGTGCCTACTGTTGTAAACCTTCACCAACCAGTGACCCCTGCATACTAACACTGCCCCACACACACACACACTGGGGACAATTTTACATTTACACAAAGCCAATTATCCTACACACATGTACATCTTTGATGTGTAGGAGGAAATTAGTAGCACCCCATGCAGGTCCCGGGGAGAACCTGCAAACTCCGTACAGACAGCACCCGTTGTCAGGATCGAACCTGGGTCTCTGGCGCTGTGAGGCAGCAACTCTACTGCTGCGCTAAGCAAACCAAGGCATTGTCAATAAAGTATCCTATGTGTAGGAAGGTACTGCAGGTGCTGGTTTAAACCGAACAAGCAGCACCTCTGGAGAGAAGGAACGGGACGAGACCCTTCTTCCAACCCAGACTCTAATGTTGCTGGATTCTCTTCTGAGGACGGTGACCAAAACTGCTTCAGTATTCCAGGTGAGACCTCACCGACACTGGAACAAAACCTCAGATCTTTTCACTACCTTAGTAAATGAGCTACGCATACAAGCCACAGGGGATAAACACCTGACAATAAACCTTTGCTTACATTTCACTTTGAAGCAGTGCCTTGGGACTTCTTATGACGTGAAGAATTTTAATGTCACTGGTATGCCAGTCACCCAAGTTGGACTGAAAGCCGAATTCTTCCTGTTTCGAGTGTGTCGTGTTTCTTCATGGTGCTCATGAATTTATTGATGAGCAGGAAGGCAACTTGGTCTGGGTTTGTTATCGTCATGTGTAGCGAGGTACAGTGGAGAGCATTCGCTTGCGTTCCATCCAGTCAAAGAAAAGGCTGCACAGGAATAAGATCAAGCCGTCCACAGCCCGCAGGCAAAGAGTAAAGGGAAGAGAGACACAAACATGCTGGAGTAACTCAGCGGGACAGGCAGCATCTCTGGAGGGAATGAATGGCAACTCAGGGATTGAACACCGGTTTCTGGTGCCACTAGGCAGACTCTAACTCTGCCCTAAACTAAAACCTCTTCAAAGTAGTTGTACTTTCAGCAGATGTTACTGCAGAGCAGTAAACTAGAGACACAAGGAACTGTAGATGCTGGAATCTTGAGCAAAACACAAAATGCTGGAGGGAGTAACTCAGCGGGTCAGGCAGTTTCTGTGGAGGGAATGGCCAGGCAACATTTCAGGTCAGGACACCTTCTTCCACTGCCTGATCCTACAGTCCTCTGTCATAGGTTCATGTGATAGGGGCAGAATTAATTTAAGAAAGAACTGCAGATGCTGGAAAAATCGAAAGTAGACAAAAATGCAGGAGGAACTCAGATTCAGATTCAATTTTAATTGTCATTGTCAGTGTACAGTACAGAGATAACGAAATGCAGCGGGTGAGGCAGCATCTATTGAGAGAAGGAATAGGCGACGTTTCGGGTCGAAACCCTTCTTCAGAATTAGGCCATTTGGCCCATCAAGTCTACTCCACCATTCGATCATGGCTGATCTACCTGTCTCTCCTAACCCCATTCTCCGCATAACCCCTGACACATAGGAACATAGAAAGTAGGTGCAGGAGTAGGCCATTCGGCCCTTCGAGCCTGCACCATTCGCCATTCAATATGATCATGGCTGATCATCCAACTCAGTATCCTGTACCTGCATTTCTCTCCATACCCCCTGATCCCTTTTGCCACAAGGGCCACATCTAACTCCCTCTTAAATATACCAAATGAACTGTGGCCTTAACTACCTTCTGTGGCAGAGAGTTCCAGAGACTCACCACTCTCTGCGTGAAAAATGTTTTTCTCATCTCGGTCCTAAATAGCTGATCATCCAAAATCAGTACCCCGTTCCTGCTTTCTCTCCATATCCCTTGATTCCGTTAGCACTTAATAGCTCTATCCAACTCTCACTGAAAAACATCCAGTGGATTGGCCTCCACTGGCTTCAGTGGCAGAGAATTCCACAGATTCAAAACTCTCTGGGTGAAAAGGTTTCTCCTCATCTCAGTCCTAAATGGCCTTCCCCTTATTCTTAAACGGTGACTCCTGGTTCTGGACTCCCCCAACATCAATGCTCTGTTCACCCTCTGCAGCTCCTCTACTCTATCTCCCTGCCTTGCACCAGCTGGTGGCTTTCATGATTTCAACCATGTACTGTTTGTGAAGCATGAACCCTTTAACAAGTATAGCCTTATTTGGTTACCTCAATGGTCAAAACTCTGAGCTAAAATTATCTGGAACATTCTGCAAAAGGAAATAAATAACAAACCAGGGAAAATGATGAATATCTCTCCACAGCTGTAGTGCACAACACACCATTATTATACAAAAAGCAGCCATCGTTTCCCTTCAACAATTCTTGACAAAACATTAAAACTGTACAGCCGCAGTTCCCTTGGGATGATATTAGGGCACAGTTTCAAAATAGAGATGAATAGACAAGTCCTGCTTCATCAGGTTGCATTGGATACTTTGACAGTTGCATCTCTATGGATGGTACAATCACCCTGGAGTCAGAAGTGTGGGGTTCAATTCCCGCTCCGGAGATCTGCGGCACGGAGTCGTTGCCTTACAGCGCCGGAGACCCGGGTTCGATCCAATCTACGGGCGCTGTCTGTATGGAGTTTGCACGTTCTCCCCGTGACCTGCGTGGGTTTTCTCCAGGTGCTCCGGTTTCCTCCCACACTCCAAAGACGTGCAGGTTTGTAGGTTCATTGACTTAGTATAAGTGTATATTGTCCCTAGTGAGTGTAGAGTTGTGCGGGGATCGCTGGTCGGTGCGGACTCGGTGGGCCGAAGGGCCTGTTTCCGTGCTGTATCTCTAAACGAAAATAAACTAAACCTGAATCGAGAAAGCTGGTGCACTGGTGAGGATTTAGTTTAGAGATACAGTGTGGAAACAGGCCCTTTGGCCCACCCAGTCCGCGCCGACCAGCGATCACCCCGTACACACTGGCACTTCGCTACACACACACACACACAGGGGACAATTTACAATTTAATTTTAACCGAAGCCAAATGAATCTACAAACCTGTACGATTTTGGAAAGTGGGAGGAAACTGGAGCACCTGTGGAAAACCCACGTGGTCACAGGGAGAACGTACAAACTCAGTATAGACAGCACCCGTAGTCAGGATCGAACCCGGGTCTGTGGCGCTGTGAGGCAGCAACTCTACCGCTGCCCCAAGTCAAGTCAATTCAAGTTTATTTGTCACATACACATACGAGATGTGCAGTGAAATGAAAGAAGCAATGCTCGTGGACTTTTGTGCAAAAGACAAACAACAAAACAACCAAACAAATTATAAACACAATCATAACACACCGTGATTATAAAGTGGTTCTCACTGAAAGATCTGCAAAAATAAAGTAAGTTTATTGGCCAAGTATTCACATACAAGGAATTTGCCTTGGTGCTCCGCCCACAAGTAACAACGTGACAAACAGTGACAGTTACGAATGACTCAGAAAACACTAAACATTAATAATAATCAAACATTAATATTTTATAGCATAAGCCTACTTTCCTCTGTTTCTCATCTTTCAGATGAAAATGTGAAGAATGCCATAGATCTCTTTCCAGTGAGGTCTATTATAAAAACTACTCAGTAGATCAAGCACAACTAGGGAGCATTGCTGATCTACTATCTACACCATTGGTGACCCTCGGACTATCCTTGATCGGACTTTGCTGGCTTTACCCTGCACTCAACGTTATTCCCTCGTCATGTATCTGTACACTGTACAGAACGGTGGTGGCGCGTTGCTGTGGCCCGGCTCCGGTGGATGGTGACACCGGGAGCTCGCGGATCCCCGGTGGGAGACCGCTTTGCTGGGGCACCGGCAACGGCGACTTCTCCCGCCCGAATTGCGGGGTTGAGAGTGACCTGGAGGGGGGCCCTACAACGCCCGGCGCGGCCTTAATTTGCCGCGGACTTGCCAGCGCCCGCCGGGGGCTTTGACCTCGACTTCGGGAGGGAAATGGAATGCAGGGGAGAGACAAGAACTTTGCCTTCCATCACAGTGAGGAGGAGAGCCACTGTGATGGATGTTTATGTGAATAGTGTTGGTGTGTGTTTTGGTTCTTTTATTGTATTGTATGGCTGCAGAAACTACATTTCGTTTGAACCTCATGTGAGGTTCAAATGACAAATAAAGGTATTGTATTGTATTGGACACTGGGTGGCAGCGATGGAGCCTCGCCTTCAGTCTGCATGTGCTTTTTGACTTTTTGTTGTTATTTTTAGTGTGTTTAAAAAGTATGTGTTAATGTTCTCTGGTTTCTTTTATGTGTGGGGGGTGGGCGGGGGAAAACGTTTCTCTCTCTTACCTTGCAGGAGATGCGATTGGTTTCAGAATCGTATCTCCGGTCTCTCTGCGGCCTAACATCGTGGAGCTGGCGGCCTCGCTCGGGACTGACTTTGAGCCCCACCGCGGGGCATGGATCTAATATTGGAGCTGATCCCTTGCCTGGGATCAACGCTCCAACCGCGGCCTGCTGACTTTAACATCAAGGAGCGCGCAGTCTTTCATAGAAACATAGAAATATAGAAACATAGACAATAGGTGCAGGAGTAGAGGCCATTCAGCCCTTCGAGCCTGCACCATTCGCCATTCAATATGATCATGGCTGATCATCCAACTCAGTATCCCGTACCTGCCTTCTCTCCATACCCCCTGATCCCTTTAGCCACAAGGGCCACATCTAACTCCCTCTTAAATATAGCCAATGAACTGTGTGGCCTCAACTACCCTCTGTGGCAGAGAGTTCCACAGATTCACCACTCTCTGTGTGTGTGAAAAAAAATGTTTTTCTCATCTCGGTTTTAAAGGATTTCCCCCTTATCCTTAAACTGTGACCCCTTGTCCTGGACTTCCCCAACATCGGGAACAATCTTCCTGCATCTAGCCTGTCCAACCCCTTAAGAATTTTGTAAGTTTCTATAAGATCCCCCCCCTCAATCGCCTTGGGGTGACCGAGTCAGGAAGTACCAAGAGCAACATGATGTTTGACTAGCCCCGACACAAGGGAGATGGCCCGGTGCGGGGGAGCTGAAATTCTCTCCCGATGCAGGAGCTTGATCGCCCCAAAGAGGAGGCCCACCGCCAGCTATGGGGTTAAGATCCCATCAACGGAAGGTTCGAGGCCCCCGACTGCTGGAGGACAAGGAAGGGAAGAGATTGAAGATTTGTTCACCTTCCATCACAGTGAGGAATATGGAGGAGTCACTGTGGTGGATGTTTATGTTAAAATGTATTTTGTGTGTTCTGTTGCTTGATATGACTGTACGGCAAATGAAATTCCTCGCATGTTGCAAAAGCTTTTCACTGTACCTCGGTACACATGACAATAAACTAAACGCAACTGGACTGCAAGTGAACCTTCCCTTGTGACAGACTCTCCAGCCACTGAGAAAACTTCCATTAAATATGTTTTCCCTCTCGTCTCGAGACACAGGAGCATTTTTGCTGAGAGTGCTGAATTTACTGGAATTGTCGGAGGAATTAATAATTCTCCCTGCTTCTACCGAGCTCCTACACCATCAATTAATAGTCCCAAGCACAGAGAGAGAGAGAGAGAGAGAGTTGCAAAATCAGGATGTTTCCGCAGCCAGGGTAAGATGTCACCATACTGCAGGGAGCTGAGACACACTTGATCTGATTTGTGTGGGCAGGAACTTCACACACTGGCTTACACTGAAGATAGACACAAAAAGCTGGCTTAACTCAGCGGGACAGGCAGCATCTCTGGAGAGAAGGAATGGGTGACGTTTCGGGTTGAGACCCTTCTTCAGACTGAGAATCAGGGGAGAGGGAGCCTAGAGAAATGGAAGGGTAAGGTGTGAGAATGACATATCAGGGGAGATGCAGTCTAGAGGTGTCGGGAGATTTGAGTTTGCCGAAGTACAAAGAGGCTTGCAATGTTTGTAAGGGGCTGTGGGAGGATTAACGTGCTGCTTCTATGAGCTCCAACTTACCTGGGTAGTCAACCTGGGTCCTTGGCGCTAAGAGGCAGCAACTTCACCAGCTGCGCCACCGTGCCACCCTCAGTCCAATGTATAAACAATGGGACAGTGAGATTAACTTGCCTACCCAAACCATGCCCTCCTCTGGGAAGAGTTGTCAAACTTGATGCTAAATTTGAACCATGCTGTACGCAGAGTTGCTGCCTTACACCGCCAGAGACCCGGGTCCGATCCTGACTGCGGCTGCTGTCTATACGGAGTTTGCACGTTTCTCCCTGTGACTGTGTGGGTTTTCTCCTGGTTCTCCGGTTTCCTCCAACACCCCAAAGACAAACAGGATTCTCCCGAGTTTTTCCCTTGATTCAAACTCGCAGAATGTTTGTAACGAGTCCGTGGATATACCGTAGCGGCTCGTTACGCTAGCCCGAGGTACTCGTGGCATCAGGCAAGTCGGGCCCGATAAAAAATGTCCCACCAGTAAAAAAATGGCCGGGATGAATGAAATTGCAACTCTTTACTCGTAAGGAGGGCATCGCAATTGTGGCGGGAATCCGTAGACATACGCGTAGAAGCTCGTGAACACGGTCGTGGAAGATCGTAGGAGTTCGTAGATCACCACCATCTTTGATTTATTTTTTTTTTAGTTCCTTTAAAATCGGCAGAGGCTTCGAATTAAGTCGTGAAGGTGGGACAGGCCCTTTAATTGGCTTCAGTAAAATTGTAAATTGTTGTGAGTGTGTAGGATAGTGCCTGCGTACGGGATGATTGTCGGCGTGGACTCCGTCGGCCAAAGGGCTCGTTTATAAAGTCTGTGTGGGAGTGGAAATCCCAGGGTGTTGCTGGTTTTGTTTTCTAATCTGGATACATTTATGTGCAGAGACACATTTCCTCCAGGAAGATTATTACATTCATCACATCCAACTCCCAATTTTTCTTCATGCCTGTCACAAGCAAGGATTCAAACTGCATTAAGACCCAAACTCGAGTGGGTTCTCTAGCTGTTTATTTAAAAAAAAAAAGAAAGTTGTATTCGGTAACCTCATGAGAATAAAGATATTATTGTGCTAAATCTGTTTAAACGACACCAGAATTGATGAAACACTTGATGCTTCTGGCATTTTAATATCTAAGCCATGAATACCGAGGCAAACAGATGACATTTTTCTGAAGAGATTTTGTATTTAAGAATTTTTAAAATAAATAATCCAGTTCTACAGATTAGCTGTTTCAATATTCTCAGCCCTCTCATCTGTTCTGGGATTACGTCTGATAACCAACGGGTGTCAGGGGTTACGGGGAGAAGGCAGGAGAAAGGGGTTGAGAGGGAGAGATAGATCAGCCATGATTGGTTGGCGAGGTGGACTTGATGGGCCGAATGGCCTAACTCTGCTCCAGTCACATGAGTTTATGATCTCTCTTGCCCAGACTAGAAAAAAAACATGCCCTGCACATCTCCATGTATCTTGGAGAACCCGTGGTCGGGATCGAACACACGTCAAAAATAAATCTATCCAACTTCCTTAACTTACTACAGGTGCACAACCTTTTATCCGAAGGCCTTGGGACCAGACACTTGTCGGATTTCGGACATTTTCGGATTTCCGAATGGAAGATTTTTAGCGTAGATTAGGTAGGTAGCGCGGGCGGCTTGAAAAGTCTGGAGCTGCTGCCTCCTCCCCGGAGACCGGGGAATCATTGTAAATCATTGCATAAATGTTAGTCAGTTAGTTTGGAGGGATTTTATGGGGGGGGGGGGGGAAGGGGGAAACTTTAATTCTTAGTCCCCTACCTGGTCGGAGAGGCGGGGAGCGGTCAGTGCCTTACCGGGTCGCCGTGCAGTAAGCTCCGGAGCGCTGTGGCCGCCGACTCCCAACATTCGCGGAGCTGGGGCTGCGGGCGTCCGGCCGCGGGCCGCGCTGGATTTGGAGCGCCGCGCAGCCAGGGGTAGAGTTGCCGGGGTCGGAGCTACAACCGGCGCCACCCGCAGCCCCAGCTGGGAGTTGACGGCCACAGCGCTGCGGAGCTTACTGCACGGTGACCTGGTAAGGCATTGACCACTCCCCGCCTCTCCGACCAGGTAGGGGACTAAGAATTAAAGTTTCCCCATTCACCCCCCCCCCCCCCCCCTTCACATAAAAGCCCTCCAAAATAACTGACTAACATTTAAGCAATGATTTACAGATGTTTAAGTGTCTCCCCGGTCTCCGGGGAGGAGGCAGCCGCTACAGTAGTACAGACCTGGGTTGACCGTGGGTTGTTTCGGGTCAAGTTTGGCGCCAAACGCGAGCTTTGGTGTGCAGACGACATCTGGTAAAAATGGCCGGTTTTCGGAGTTTTTCGGTTTCCGGAACTCCGGATAAAAGGTTGTGTACCTGTACCTAAATGAATCAATCTACGTATGTGACAGGTAGACACTAAATGCTGGAGTGACTCAGCGGGTCAGGCAGTATCACTGGAGAAAGGAACCAGGTGATGCTTCGAGTCAAGACCCCCTTGTCCCTCAGTCTGTAGAAGGGTCTCGACCCGAAACGTCACCCGCTCCTTTTCTCCAGAGATGCTGCCTGACCCGCTGAGTTACTCCAGTATTTTTGGTGTAAACCTGGATCTGCATTTCCTGCCTATTCATATATGACAGCCTGGATATGTCTCCAGAATTCACACTGACATCCCATCACTTGTTAAAGCAGCCAAGTTATTCCCCAGCTTGGAGAATGATTGATTGCATGATACTTCATACTTGCTGCAGCGAGGTTCTTTGTTCTTTGGATAACAAAGTATCCAATACGGTCCCGATGATTGCTCTTCCTTCTCGCTGGTCGGCATGGAGTCAGTGGGCCGAAGGGCCTGTTTCCATTTTGTATCTCTGAACTAAACCAAACTAAAAGGGTCCCTCTTTGTTCCCTTAGGCCCCCTCATGTCGCCAGGGCCCTCTCTGTTCTCTC
>NC_073403.1:1586757-1601757 GCF_028641065.1 Leucoraja erinaceus | reverse complement strand
TCCTGTACCTGCCTTCTCTCCATACCCCCTGATCCCTTTAGCCACAAGGGCCACATCTAACTCCCTCTTAAATATAGCCAATGAACTGTGGGCTCAACTACCTTCTGTGGCAGAGAATTCCACAGATTCACCACTCTCTGTGTGAAAAATGTTTTTCTCATCTCAGTCTGAAATGATTTCCCCTTTATCCTTAAACTGTGAACCCTTGGCCTGGACTTCCCCAACATTGGGAATAATCTTCCTGCATCCAGCCTGCCCAACCCCTTAAGAATTGTATAAGTTTCTATAAGATCCCTCCCTCAATCTTCTAAATTCTAGCGAGTACAAGCTGAGTCTATCCTTTGTTTCTTCATATGAAAGTCCTGCCATCCCAGGAATCAGTCTGGTGAACCTTCTCTGTACTCCCTCTATGGCAATATATTCCTCAGATTAGGAGACCAAAACTGTATGCAATACTCCAGGTGTGGTCTCACCAAGACCCTGTACAACTGCAGTAGAATCCCCCTGCTCCTAGACTCACTTTACAAGGTTAATTCCTGGGATGGCGGGACTGTCATATGCTGGGAGAATGGAGCGGCTGGGCTTGTACACTCCGGAGTTTAGAAGGATGAGAGGGTATCTTCTTGAAACATACAAGATTAAGAGGCAGGAAACATGTTCCAGATGTTGGGGGATGTCCACAACCATGGGCCACAGTTTAAGAATAAGGGTTCGGCCATTTAGAACGGAGACGAGGAAACAATTTTTCTCACAGAGAGTTGCGAGGCTGTGGAATTCTCTGCCACAGAGGGCGGTGGAGGCAAGTTCTCTGGATGCTTTCAAGAGAGAGCTAGATAGAGCTCTTAAAAATAGTGGAGTCAGGGGATATGGGGAGAAGGCAGGAACTGGGTACTGATTGGGGATGATCAGCCATGATCACATTGAATGGCGGTGCTGGCTCGAAGGGCCAAATGGCCACTACTCCTGCACCTATTGTCTATTGTCACAAGACCCGAGTTGAGATGGGAAAGATTTAAGGGGAACTTGCAGGACAACCTTCTCACACAGAGAGTGGAGGTTTTGCAGAAAAGCTGGCAGTGGAAGTCGTTGAGACGGGTATATTAACAATTAAGTATATTTGGATAGCTACATTTAGAAACATAGAACATAGAAATTAGGTGCAGGAGTAGGCCATTCGGCCCTTCGAGCCTGCACCGCCATTCAATATGATCATGGCTGATCATCCACTCTCAGTATCCCGTACCTGCCTTCTCTCCATACCCCCTGATCCCCTTAGCCACAAGGGCCACATCTAACTCCCTCTTAAATATAGCCAATGAACTGGCCTCAACTACCCTCTGTGGCAGAGAGTTCCAGAGATTCACCACTCTCTGCGTGAAAAAAGGATGGGATTGGATGGGAAAGGTTCTTGGTCAGCAATGTGTCAATCTTTCCACCACAGGAAGCACCAGAAGAGCAAGGCGCCGTTGTATGCAGATGCCGAGATGTGCGTTCAGCTCCGGATGGACAACATCTAATCTTGTGATGTGGACTCCATGAGAAGAGGCCATTAAATAGCAATTAACTAGTCAATGGGAAATGGAGCATATTTGATTGCAGCTTGCCACTGAATTACTGCACTCCATTCACTGTGTTATACAGACATCTCATATCTCGTGTACTTCAATTATGGTTGAGGTTGCCACACGCAGTTTCCCAGTGGTTCCATGTTTATACCCTGGAGGACTCCTCTGAATGACTTACCAGTGTTTGGGGATTGTATGCTCTAATATTTGTTTGACTAGTGTTAATTCAGATTCAGATTCAATTTTAATTGTCATTGTCAGTGTACAGTACAGAGACAACGAAATGCATTTAGCATCTCCCTGGAAGAGCGACATAGCAAATGATTTGAATAAATAATAATAAGTGTCCGGGGGGTGGTGATTGGCAGTCACCGAGGTACGTTGTTGACACAAATAAAATACTAATATCAAACAATAAAGCCAGCACATTATTATGATATTAACAATTCAATTAGATACAATGACCTAGTCGTTACATCCCCAGCTTTATTAACTTTGGCTCATGGTTACACGCAGTGATCATACATTTTACAAATTGCCTAGTTCATGATATTCAGTCAAAAACAGTTTAGTTTAGTTTAGAGAAACAGGCCATTCGGCCCACCGCATCCATGCCATCCAGCGATCCCCACACACTGACACTATCCTACACACACACACACACACTAGGGGCAATTTCTTACACTCATACCAAGCCAATTAACATACAAACCTGCACGTCTTTGTGGGAGGAAACCGAAGATCTCGGAGAAAACTCACGGGAAGAACGTGCAAACTCCTTGCAGACGGCACCCCGTAGTCGGGATCGAACCCGGGTCTCCGGCGCTGTAAAGCAGCAAGTCTACCGCTGCGCCACCGTAGCTTCACCGGTAACAGGGGACCGTCAATAAGGACATGCATCACCAACAAGAAATAATACTCTGGGCTATCCTTGCAACTGGAGTTCTTCCGACCCTCGCTGTTGTTGCCACGACTCGAGAGCCTGAGTTAGAGTGGGACATTGGGCAGGCTAGAACCTTATTGCTTGGAGCTCAGGACGATGAGGGGTGATCTTCTAGAGAGGTACAAGATCAGGAGAGGAATAGATCGGGTAGAGTTTATTCCCTACAGTAGGGGAATCAAGAACCAGAGGACATGGGTTTAAGGTGAAGGGGGAAAGATTGACTGGGAACCTGAGGGGCAATCTGTATTTTTCACATAGAGGGTGGTGGGTGTGTGGGACGAGCTGCCAGAGGAGGTAGTTGAGGCAGGGACTATCGCAAGGTTTAAGAAACATTTGGACAGGTTCATGGGTAGGACATGGCCAGGGGGATATGGGCCAACTGCAGGCAGGTGGGGCTAGTGTAGATGGGGCATGATGGTGGGCAAGTTGTGTCGAAGGGCCTGTTTCCACACTGTATCACTCTACAACATATAAACATGGGACACTCAGATGTTGGATGATGGGGAAAGTACTATGTGCTGGAGTAACTCAGAAGGTCAGGCAGCAGAACATGGAGAACATGGATAGGCAAAGTTTCGAGCTGGGATCCTCCTTCAGTCTGATTATAATAGGGGGGGGGAATGCTTGAAAAGAGGGTGGGGGTGAGGGTGGGGGTGGGACAAAGCCTGGCAAGCGATAGGTGGATACAGGAGAGGGGTGATGATTGTCAGATGGGTGGACAACAGCTAGAGATAAGCAGGTACGGGGATTAGAGATCTTAAGTAAGTGATTAAGTAAGTAAACTTTATTGTCAATTCAAATAATGCAACAAGTAGTTACACAGAGGATTGGAATTGCATTTCCCCATACTCCAAATGTGCAAGTAATATTTATAACACAGACAGACTATGTACCAATAAAAATAGACAGGACATATACATGATATAAAATATTCACAGTGTGCCAGAGTGTAGTCAAATTTTGAGATATGTTATTAAGGTGCAATAATAAAAGATGCAATATAGAAAAGTGCAAATGGCATACTGCAGACATGGAATTAAAGTTACTTTGACAGTCAATTGGTCTTAGTTTGTGTAACGTTCATGGAATTTTCTTGAGTGTGTTGAGTAGTCTGATGGCCTGAGGGAAAAAGCCATTTTTGAATCTGGTGGTTTTGCTCCGCATGCTGCGGTAGCGGTTGCCGGATGGTAGGAGGGTGAACAGTTTGTGTGCTGGGTGGGTGGTGTCTTTGATGATATTGCTTGCTCTCTTGCAACAGCGAGATGGGTATAGGTCCTGGATTGCTGGTTGGGGTGATCTGGTGATCTTCTCCGCTGTCCTCACCACTCTCTGTAGGGCCTTCTGGTCAGCAGCAGAGCAACTGCCATACCAGACTGAGAGACTGCTGGTAAGAATGCTCTCAATGGCACCCCTGTAAAAAGTGGTGAGGGCAGAAGGGGAGAGGTCAGCTCTCCTCATCCTTCACAGTTGGAGATGGCTGGGTTCTTGATTAGTATGGGTGTCAGGGGTTGCAGAGGAGGAAGCAGCAGGAGGAAGGGGTGGAGAGGGAGAGATAGATCAGCCATGATTGAAAGGCAGAGTAGACTTGATGGGCTGAATGGCCTATTTCTGCTTCTATGACATGAACTTATACAAAGGAGACGAGGGTGTCAGATATAAGGACAGAAAACGGGTGAATAGTCAAGCCAGAGGGAGTGTTATAGGTTAAAGGGAAACGGGAGGTGGAAGGGGGAAGAAAGAGGGATGGGATGTACATAGAGTGATACAGCATGGAAACAGGCCCTTCAGCCCAACTTGCCCACACTGGCCAATATGTCCCAGCCACACTAGTTCCACCTGCCCGCGTTTGGCCCATATCCCTCCAAACCTGTCCTATCCATGTACCTGTCTAACTTGTTTCTTAAACATTGGGATAGTCCCAGCCTCAACTACCTCCCCTGGCAGCTCGTTCTGTGCACCCACCACCCTACGTGTGGAAAGGTTACCCCTATTCCTATTAAATTTTTTCCCCTTCACCTTAAACCTATGCCCTCTGATCTTTGATTCACCTAGTCTGGGCAAGAGACTCTGTGCATCTACCTGATCAATCCCTCTCATGATTTTACACACCTTGATAAGAGCACCCCTCATCCTCCTGCGCTCCAAGGAATAGTCCCAGTCTACTCAATCTCTCCCTATAGCTCAGACCCTCTAGTCCTGGCAACTCTTGCTCTGCACATGCATCTTGCTCTACACCATGGTCCAGGAGCAGGTTAGGGTTGACTAGGGAGGGCGAATCATTCAACTACAGCCATGGTTTAGTTTAGTTTAGAGATACAGCACGGAAACAGGCCCTCCAGCCCACTGAGTCGGTGCCGACCAACACCAAAAACAATCGATCCAACAATTTACAGTTTTACCAAGCCAATTAGCCTACAAACCAGCACGTCTTTGGAGCGTGGGAAGAAACTGGAGATCCTGGAGAAAACCCACGCAGGTGACGGGGAGAACGAACAAACTCCGCACAGACAGCACCCGCACAGTTGGGATCGAACTAGGGTCTCTGGCACTGCAAGCAGCAACTCTACCGCTGCGCCACCATGCCTGGGTTAGACAATAGGTGCAGGAGTAGAGGCCATTTGGCCCTTCGAGCCAGCACCGCCATTCAATGTGATCATCCCCAATCAGTTCCCCGTTCCTGCCTTCTCCCCATATCCCCTGACTCTGCTATTTTTAAGAGCCCTATCTAGCTCTCTCTTGAAAGCATCCAGAGAACCTGCCTCCACCGCCCTCTGAGGCAGAGAGTTCCACAGACTCACCACTCTATAACCATATAACCATATAACAATTACAGCACGGAAACAGGCCATCTCGACCCTTCTAGTCCGTGCCGAACACATAATCTCCCCTAGTCCCATATACCTGCGCTCAGACCATAACCCTCCATTCCCTTCACATCCATATAACTATCCAATTTATTTTAAATGATAAAAACGAACCTGCCTCCACCACCTTCACTGGAAGCTCATTCCACACAGCCACCACTCTCTGAGTAAAGACTCTCACTCTCTGTGAGAAAAAGCGTTGGTCCCACATGCGAGCACCTTAGGTTCTTGTTTGTTGGAGGAAGGAGCTGCCAGATGACATTGAGAGCTCTGGAATAGAGACCGGTTCACTGTGAGACCTTCTACTCCTTCTCCTACAGTGTAACGGTCCCCTCTCCAGCCACCCTGGTCCGTACGTCTGTCCATCCGTGCCACTCCGGCCGATGCTCGTAGGAAATCACCATCGCTCGGCTCATCATCCTGTGGCCTTTCAGTTGGAAATACATTGACCAGAATCCACTCGAGAACGTACATGCGATTCCATCACCCATCAACAATCCTTGATTTAATCTTGTTTTTTTACTTTGCAAAAAGGTGCCTCGATAATTTGACAAACTTCACACTGCACATGATAAGTTCTAGCAGCAGAATCAGGCCATTCTGCCCATCATGTCCACTCTGCCATGTGGGATCTACCTTCCCCTCTCAACCCCATTCTCCTGCCTTCTCCCCATAACAGGTTTACTCATGAAGAACCTGTCGATCTCAGCCTTAAAAATATCCATTGACATAGAAACATAGCAACATAGAAAATTACTGTAGGTGCAGGAGTAGGCCATTCGGCCCTTCGAGCCTGCACCGCCATTCAATATGATCATGGCTGATCATCCAACTCAGTATCCTGTACCTGCCTTCTCTCCATACCCCCTGATCCCTTTAGCCACAAGGGCCACATCTAACTTCCTCTTAAATATAGCCTCCACAGTTGTCTGTGGCAATGAATTCCACAGATTCACCACCTTCTGACTAAAGAAATTCCTCCTCATCTACTTCCATTGCCATCTGCATTAAACAGTCCCTCCTCTCAGCTGACAGCTATATCCTCTGGTTGTTCGACATTTTGACCCTGGGAAAAAGGTCCTGACTGTCTATCTTATCTATGCCAAATGAGAGAACACAATAAATACATGTTGATAAGTGATATGTACAGAATTAGGCCATTCGGCCCATCAAGTCTACTCCGCCATTCAATCATGGCTGATCTATCTCTCCCTCCTAACCCCATTCTCCTGCCTTCTCCCCATAACCTCTGACACCCGTACTGATCAAGAATCTATCTATCTCTGCCTTAAAAATATCAACTGACTTCCCCTCCACAGTCTTCAGAGGGTATGGAGAGAAGGCAGGTACGGGATACCGAGTTGGATGATCAGCCATGATCATATTGAATGACGGTGCAGGCTCGAAGGGCCGAATGGCCTACTCCTGCACCTAATTTCTATGTTTCTAAAGAATTCCACAGATTCACCACCCTCTGACTAAAGAAATTCCTCCTCATCTCCTTCCTAAAGGTACATCCTTTTATTCTGAGGCTATGTCCTTTGGTCCTAGACTCTCCAACTAGTGGAAGCACCCTCTCCACATCCAGTCTATCCAGGCCTTTTGCTATTCAGTAAGTTTCTGTGAGGTGTCCCCTCATCCTTGTAAACTCCAGCGAGTTCAGGCCCGGTGCCGTCAAGCACTCATCATACGTTAAAACACTTTCATCATCCACCTCTTTTAAAGTTTTCTACTTTTGAGCTCCATCTGAACTAGTCTCAAGATTCTCTGTGGCTGAAAGTTGCCTCGAGGAATTGTGCCCGTGTGGGTTTTACTGGCTACACCACAATCTCCTGACTGTGTGACTTCAATATGCAACATGATCACAGCATCACACCATTCTTCAAAGAATACTGGTCTAGCATTGAACTGTCACCAGTTGCAGAAGGCTGCATGATCTCCTTTGTTCTCAAAACCGAAGCTTATTTTTATTCCATCGGCACAAGACAGCCATCCTCTTCAAACCGAGAAATATTGCCATGGGTTTGCAAGCAAAATAAATAAAAGTTACTAGGTCCAATCAATCTGTCTTTTGATCGATCGCAATCCCAACTTTCACAGTGTGACACAGCAGACCAGAATGCCATCGCTATAGGAACGGTTTCATTAGACACATCGTTCATTCCTTCATATCAGAGTGTTACGAGAATCGAGTGAGGAAAGGTTCTGCTTGTCATTTGTCCAAGAAATGTTCCGTTCTATTTCAGTTTATTGTCACGTATATCGAGGTACAGTGAAAAGCTCTCTCGCATGCTAACCAGTTTGCAGAAAGACAATACATGATTACAATCGAGCCGTTTACAGTGTATAGATAGATACACTCACATATTTCAACTGGTAACTCAAATTTCACTCTACCTTGTCCCTTTACCTCCCCCCTCGACTCCATTCAAGGATCCAAGCAATCGTTCCAAGTGCGACAGAGGTTTATCTGCATCTCTTCCAACCTCATCTATTGCGTCCGCTGCTCTAGATGTCAGCAGATCTATATCGGTGAGACCAAGCGGAGGTTGGGCGATCGTTTCGCCGAACACCTCCGCTCGGTCCGCAATAACCAAGCTGACCTCCCGGTGGCTCAGCACTTCAACTCCCCCTACCACTCCGTCTCCGACCTCTCTGTCCTGGGTCTCCTCCATGGCCACAGCGAGCAGCACCGGAATTGGAGGAACAGCACCTCGTATTCCGTTTGGGGAGTCTGCATCCTGGGGGCATGAACATCGAATTCTCCCAATTTTGTTAGTCCTTGCTGTCTCCTCCCATCCCCCAGCCTTCAGGCTCCTCCTCCTTTTTCCTTTCTTGTCCCCGCCCACCCCCGCCCCCGATCAGTCTGAAGAAGGGTTTCGGCCCGAAACGTTGCCCATTTCCTTCGCTCCATGCAAAGAGTTGAACAATCTCCACTATAGGAAATAGGCAACGTTTCGGGCCGAAACCCTTCCGGGTTTCGGCCCGAAACGTTGCCTATTTCCTTCGCTCCATAGATGCTGCTGCACCCGCTGAGTTTCTCCAGCTTTTTTGTGTAACTTTCACTCTACCTTAATTGGTTGAGGGCCAATGAACACAAACTTGACCTTGAACTTGATACGTGATAAGGGAGAGGAGTTCAAGAAGGTCATAGTTCACGAAAGAGTGGTTGATGTGAGAACAGAGTGTGGGGCGATTGTAATCCGTGATGGCCAACCTGCTTCTGTGGCTTGAACGCAAATAGTCACCTGCGCTGGGCGCCATCTTGGGAAGCAATCTCGGACATGTTTATCCAATTGAACAATTTTCTTCAAAACGCCATAAACAAAATTGAGTATAGAAGCTGGGATGTAATGTTAAAATGTACAAGGCATTGGTGAGACCAAATCTGGAGTATGGTGTACAATTTTGGTCGCCCAATTATAGGAAGGATGTCAACAAAATAGAGAGAGTACAGAGGAGATTTACTAGAATGTTGCCTGGGTTTCAACAACTAAGTTACAGAGATAGGTTGAATAAGTTAGGTCTTTATTCTCTGGAGCGCAGAAGGTTAAGGGGGGGACTTGATAGAGGTCTTTAAAATGATGAGAGGGATAGACAGAGTTGATGTGGACAAGCTTTTCCCTTTGAGAATAGCGAAGATTCAAACAAGAGGACATGACTTCAGAATTAAGGGACAGATGTTTAGGGGTAACATGAGGGGGAACTTCTTTACGCAGAGAGTGGTAGCGGTGTGGAATGAGCTTCCAGTGGAAGTGGTGGAGGCAGGTTCGTTGGTATCATTTTAAAATAAATTGGATAGGCATATGGATGAGAAGGGAATGGAGGGTTATGGTATGAGTGCAGGCAGGCGGGACTAAGGGAAAAAAAAGTTGTTCGGCACGGACTTGTAGGGCCGAGATGGCCTGTTTCCGTGCTGTAATTGTTATATGGTGTTATATATGGTTAAATGCATAGCAGGAGCATTTTGAAAGGTTTTAAGTTTTGGAAGCTGAAGAGGTCCCCCCCCCCCAATGGTAGAATAATATCAATTAGGGGGTACCCGGACAAGGAACATAGGCAACCCCCCCCCCCCCCCCCCCCCCCCCCCCCCCCCCCCCCAGCCACCCCTGACCCAACCCACACTGCACCATTTTCCGCCTGCCTATTCCAACTTGCTGCAATCCTTTACATGGGATATATGAAGGGATCTATTGTGCTGGGTTTGGGAATGCAACCATGTCCCCACCCCCCACACTATTCTGACCTGGAAATATCCCGCTAATCCTTCATCATCAATGTGTCTAAATCTTTGAATGCGATACCCAACATCATGACAGTATCATCTTCAGCAGAACTTCAACAGTTCCATGATATGGCTCCATGATTTAGTTTGGTTCAGAGATACAGCACGTAAACAGGCCCTTCGTCCCGCCGAGTCCGTGCCGACCAGCGATCCCCGCACACTAACATTATCCCACACACACACACGCCGGGGACAATTTACAATTCTAACAATGCCAATTAACCTGCACGTCTTTGGAATGTGGGAGGAAACCGGAGCACCCGGAGAAAACCCAGGCAGGTCACGGGGAAAAGGTACAAACTCCGTACAGATGGCAGCCGTGGTCAGGATCGAACCCGGGTCTCTGGCGCTGTAAGGCAGCAACTCTACCGCTGCACCACCGTGCCGTGCCCAACCTGAATCCAACATTGGTAACAATGCCCTGAGCTTCCAAATCCCAAAGATTGCCCTCCTAAATGTCTCAGCGTCTTTCACCTCCAATAAGACACTCCTCAAAACCTATTCCTTGGCGTATTTAGGTCTCAAACCTGATTTAAAACACTTTCAGATATTGCACCATATCATAAGTTCATAGGTGATAGGAGCAGAATTAATTCTTCCTCATCTCCTTCCTAAAGGAATGTCCTTGAATTCTGAGGCTATGACCTCTGGTCCTAGATTCTCCCACTAGTCTAGCCAGGTCTTTCATTATTTGGTACGTTTCAATGAAATCCGCCCCCCCCCCCCCTCATTCTTCTAAACTCCAGCGAGTAGAGGCCCAGCACCATCAAACGCTCATCATATGTTCACCCACTCATTCCTGGGATCATTCTGGTGCACCTCCCCTGGACCAGCACATCCTCCCTCATGTATGGTGCCCAAAACTGCACACAACACCCCAAATGCAGCCTGACCAGCGCCTCACAGAGCCCCAGGAATACATACATCCTACATCAAATGTGCCGCAGAAATGCAACGTACTGTATTACACAGTTTAAGGATAAGGGGGAAATCTTTTAGGACCGAGATGAGAAAATCATTTTTTACACAGAGAGTGGTGAATCTGTGGAATTCTCTGCCACAGAAGGTAGTTGAGGCCACACAGTTCATTGGCTATATTTAAGAGGGAGCTAGATGTGGCCCTTGTGGCTAAAGGGATCAGGGGGTATGGAGAGAAGGCAGGGATGGGATACTGAGTTGGATGATCATATCGAATGGCGGTGCAGGTTTGAAGGGCCGAATGGCCTACTCCTGCACCTATTGTCTATGTTTCTATTATTGGTCTTTTCAGTTCAGCTGGGAGTCAATGAAATTCCTTTTTCCACCCCGGTTTCTGAGTTGAGTGATTTTCCAGCATCTGCAGTTCCTTCTTAAAAACTCTGAGTTGAGGTATTTCTTTCCAGGAGTAGTGAACAAGATATTATCAGAAGGCAGACATGAAGTGTTGTGGCAAGCAATAACCCTTAATCCAATTTTCAAAAGGCTTGGAAATCTGAAGATGATTTTTATTTTGTTGCAATAAACTGTGTTTATCGTAACCAACATTCATCTGGCTGCAATATAAAGTAATCTTCGGAAGATTTCTCCGCGGGACAGCAGAACCGTATAAAAATTTGCTCTAATAAGACAATATTTTGAGACAGACCAATAAGCTTGGAAGACACACCTGCTAGCATTGACTTTATATTAAATCTTGATACTGTGCTCCAAAATCTGCCTTTGGATTCATTTTTTTAGTGCTTCATAATAAAGCAGTCTTTGACAGATGAGAGCTCCCCATTTCAACGGCAGCTGGGCTGAAACGGAACTACAGTTTAGCCACTTTGGTTGCAGTCAGAGGAGCAGATTTGGCACAAACATTGCAGAAAAATTAATGGACTTCAATTGTCTCTATCTTAATGAAGCCTTGGCATATTTGCCACTGCCTCAGAATGGGTGGTAGAGTCATGCAGCGTGAAAACAGGCCCCTGTGGCCCAATGTGCCCCCCGACCAACATGCCCCATCTACGCTAGTCCCTCCTGCCCACGCTTGGCCCATATCCCACTAAACCCAGCCTCTCCATGTACCATGTACATTAGGAACAGCACCTCATATTTCGCTTGGGTGGTCTAGACCCCAGTATTGACTTCTCTAACTGCAGATAGCCCTTGGTTTCTCTCTCCCTCCCCTTCCCAGTTCTCCAACCAGTCTTGCTATCTCTGCCCCCCCCACCCCCGACATCAGTCTGAAGAAGGGTCTCGACCCCAAAACGTCGCCAATTCCTTCTCTCCAGAGATGCTGCCTCACACACTGAGTTACTCCAGCATTTTGTGTCTACCTTCGATTTAAACAGGCATCTGCAGTTCTTTCTTACACACTATCTGAATGGGTGCTGATTGGGGATGATCAGCCATGATCACATTGAATGGCGGTGCTGGCTCGAAGGGCCGAATGGCCTCTACTCCTGCACCTATTGTCTATATCCATGCACCTGCCCAATTGTCCCTTAGACATTATGATAGTACCTCAACTACCTCCTCAGGCAGATAGTTCCATATACCCACCAACTTTTGTGCAAAGAAAAGTTACCCATCAGTTTCGTATTAAATCTTTCCCCCCTTTGACCTTAAACCTATATCTCCTGGTTCTTGGTTCCCCTACTCTGGGCAAAGGACTCTGTGCATTTAATGCAACTCAGCATAGACTGTGACTGTAATACTAGAACAGCAGATCTAAAATAAGCTTCTTAATGAGTATGGTGGTGTGGTGGCTGATAATTCAGCAGGATTTGCTAATGACCTGCAGATGAGACCAAGCCCAGACTCAGCAGCTGGGGCCTTCAATTCAATGCATTAAATAAATTGGATAATCAAAGGCTACAAATTGTAAGTTGTGAAGTAAGTGGTGAGTGGGGTTTACAAAGCCTTTCGGGGATGTAAATTGGTGGTGGGAGACAAATGTACCCACTGCAAATTAACAAACCAAAGTTGTCTTCGTTGCCACTCAGTGAGACAGCCACGCTGGAAATAGAAGCCAGCTCTGTGCAAATCAGGACCAATGCGTTATGTGCAAGTGCAGGCAAGTGCAGCATCTAATTGGACACAGCAAGATCCCACAAGCAGCAGGGGATTAATGTGCTCTCTGTAGCTATCTAACTGAAAGAATAATGTTAGGATATTGAAGCACCTGCAAATGCTTTGGAGTCATATTCAGCGTGGAAACAGGCCCTTCAGCCCACCCCGGCCAACATGTCCCAGCTACACTAGTCCCACCTGCCTGCGTTTGGTCCATATCCCTCCAAGCTTGTCCTCTCCATGCACCTGTCCAACGTTGAATACTTTAGACTTTAGAAATACAGGTACAGCATGGAAACAGGCCCTTCGGCCCACCGAGTCTGTGCCAACCAGCGACCACCCTGTTCACTGACACTATCCTACATACTAGGGACAATTTACTATTAGCCTACAAACCTGTACGTCTTTGGAGTGTGGGAGGAAACCGGAGCACCCGGGGAAAACCCACGAGTTCACAGGGAGAATGTACAAACTCTGTACAGACATCGCCCCTAGTCCGGATGAAACCCGGGTCTCTGGCGCTGTAAGGCAGCAACTCTACCACTGCCCTGCCCTGTCCTGCCCTGCCCTGCCCTGCCCTGTCCTGTCCTGCCATCACTGTGTAATAATTGTATCTCCTGACACAGACCCAAATCGTTTAACCCTTCCTTATATTGAAAAAAAAAAGCACTCCTTCAACATGGATTAGGGACACCATACAAAGCACTACCGCTTTCTAAATTAATTGGCTTTGGTAAGATTATAGAAACTTATAGAAACTTACACAATTCTTAAGGGGTTGGACAGGGCTAGATGCAGGAAGATTGTTCCCGATGTTGGGGAAGTCCAGGACAAGGGGCCACACAGTTTAAGGATAAGGGGGAAATCTTTTAGGACCGAGATGAGAAAAACATTTTTCACACAGAGAGTGGTGAATCTGTGGAATTCTCTGCCACAGAGGGTAGTTGAGGCCACACAGTTCATTGGCTATATTTAAGAGGGAGTTAGATGTGGCCCTTGTGGCTAAGGGGATCAGAGGGTATGGAGAGAAGGCAGGGATGGGATACTGAGTTGGATGATCAGCCAAAAACTCAGCGGGTGCAGCAGCATCTATGGAGCGAAGGAAATAGGCAACGTTTCGTCCCGAAACCCTTCGGGTTTCGACCCGAAACGTTGCCTATTTCCTTTGGGTTTCGGCCCTATTTGAAGCCAGTTGAGGCCACAGTTCATTGGCTATATTTAAGAGGGAGTTAGATGTGGCCCTTGTGGCTAAGGGGATCAGAGGGTATGGAGAGAAGGCAGGTACAGGATACCGAGTTGGTTGATCAGCCATGATCATATTGAATGGCGGTGCAGGCTCGAAGGGCCGAATGGCCTACTCCTGCACCTATTGTCCATGTTTCTCTGTTTCTATTATGTTGGCTGCTTTCCTGAGGCAGTATGCACTGCAGATGGAGTCAATGGTGGGGAGTTGAGTCTGTGGGAAAGCCTGAGGTAAAACACACAGACCAGCTTGGGAACAGGTCTACCCAAGACAGCAAGACGTTGCAGAGAGTTGTAGATGTAACCCAGTCTATAATCCCCGCCATTGGCTCCATCTACACGGCACACTGCCTTGGGAAAGCAGGCAGCACAATCAAGGACCTTCCCCGACCTGGTCATTCCTTCTTCTCGATGCTCCAGTTAGGTAGAAGCTTGAAACATAGAAACATAGAAATTAGGTGCAGGAGTAGGCCATTCGGCCCTTCGAGCCTGCACCGCCATTCAATATGATCATGGCTGATCATCCAACTCAGTATCCCGTACCTGCCTTCTCTCCATACCCCCTGATCCCCTTAGCCACAAGGGCCACATCTAACTCCCTCTTAAATATAGCCAATGAACTGTGGCCTCAACTACCTCTGCGGCAGAGAGTTCCAGAGATTCACCACTCTCTGTGTGAAAAAGGTTCTTCTCATCTCGGTTTTAAAGGATTTCCCCCTTATCCTTAAGCTGTGACCCCTTGTCCTGGACTTCCCCAACATCGGGAGCAATCCTCCTGCATCTAGCCTGTCCAACCCCTTAAGAATTTTGTAAGTTTCTATAAGATCCCCTCTCAATCTCCTAAATTCTAGAGAGTGTAAACCAAGTCTATCCAGTCTTTCTTCATAAGACAGTCCTGACATCCCAGGAATCAGTCTAGAATCCCAATCCCTGGAAGTCACGGACCACCCAACGCAGGTACCATTATCAGACCTCTGAATGGTCCTTCCATGAGCTAGGGTACAGTGCTGGTTTGCCAACCTACCGCAATGCAGGGCATTGGACTTTCACCCTGGAACAGTGCAATGC
>NC_073403.1:1576757-1581757 GCF_028641065.1 Leucoraja erinaceus | reverse complement strand
GTGGATTGAAGATTACCATGGTCTACCAGTGGACCCCTATCGCAGTAGGAACCAACACCATTGAACACAATTGGTTAGCACACAACAAAAGCTTTCCCCTGTATCTCAGCACACATAACAACAAACTAAACTGAATTCAGCGTCACTCTGTGGCCTCTCCAAGCATTTTGAAATCCACCTGGGGAATTCCTAAAACAAAATGTAAATTCTGACTTGCCAATTGTTGCCACAGAATTTTACCAATAAATATCTTTTACAATTCATTCGGTGTTGCAAGGAACTGGGGATGCTGGTTTACCCCGAATATGTACACAAAGTGCTGGAGTAACTTAGCGGGTCAGGCAGCATCTCTGGGGAAAATGACAGCAGATTTGCATTTCTACAGTACCTTTCATTGTTGGAGTCATTAAAATAGTCCGGGCAGCACGGTGGCGCAGCGGTAGAGTTGCTGCCCTACAGTGCCAGAGACCCTTGCTCGATCCTGACTATGGGCGCTGTCTGTACGGAGTTTGTACATTCTCCCTGTGACCGTGTGGGCTTTCTCCAGGGTCTCCAGTTTCCTCCCACATTCCAAGACTTGCAGGTTTGTAGGTTAATTGGCTTTGGTAAAAAGTGTAAAATTGTCCCTAGTGTGTCTGGTAGTGCTGATGTACAGAGTCGGTTGGACGAAGGACTTGTTTCCACATTGCATCTCTCTAATCTCCAAACTGTAAATAGTTCCGAGCTGTTGTCACTCATGTAAATGCATCAGACCACAGCCCACAATGAGTTCTTACAAGCACCAATATTAATATTTTGAGTTGGGGCTACATATTGCCCAGAGCCTCAGAGAGAATTTCCAATAAGTTCTTCAAGATAGAACTAGATTATCCATTGCATATACTTGAAAGGACAAATAGGACAAACTAACATGAGTAGGTTAACATATGATGAGCATCTGACGGCACTGGGTCTATATTCGCCGGAGATTAGAAGAATGAGAGGGGACCTCATTGAAACGTACAGAATAGTGAAAGGCTTGGATAAGAGTGGATGTGGAGAGGATGTTTCCACTAGTGGGAGAGTCTAGGGCTAGAGGTCACAGCCTCAGAATTAAAGGATGTTCTTTTTGGAAGGGGATGAGGGGGAATTTCTTGAGTCAGAGGGTGGTGAATCTGTGGAATTCTTTGCCACAGAAGGCTGTGGAGGCCAAGTCAGTGGATATATTTAAGGCAGAGGTAGATAGATTCTTGATTAGTGCGGGTGTCAGGGGTTATAGGGAGAAGGCAGGAGGTTGGGGTTGGGAGGGAGAGATAGATCAGCCATGATTAAAGTGAGGGGGTATGGTTGAATAGGAACCTGGGGGGCAGATTTTTTACACAGAGGGTGGTGAGTGTGTGGAGTGAGCTGCCAGAGGAGGTAGTTGAGGCAGGTACAATCACAATGTTCAGAAACATTTAGACAGGTACATGGAAAGGGCAGGTTTAGTGGGATATGGACCAAGCGCAGGCAGGTGGGACTAGTGTAGATGGGACATGTCGGCCGGTGTGGGCAAGTTGGGCCGAAGGGCCTGTTTTCACACTGTATGACTCTTTGACTATGTAGAGGGGCGGTGCTGGCTCGAAGGGCCGAATGGCCTACTCCTGCACCCATTGTCTAATGTATCAACATTCTATCATCTGTTTCCATGCTGTATGACTATCACTCGATGCTGCTGGAGCCGCTGAGTTCCTCCTGCTGTCTGCTTTTAGCCTCAGGAAATTGTTCCTTTTTATTCCTATTTTTGTTCCTCACCTGGTCCAGGAACACCACTGGGACCGTCAAACGGGGGCCCATCAGCGACTGCACTTCCTGAAGAAACTCAAACAGGCCTCACTCCCCACCAACATCCTCAGGACTTTCTACAGGGGCACGGTGGAGTCTGTACTCATGTACTGCATGAACACGTGGTACTCCACCTGCAACTGCTCGGACAGGAAGGCTCTGCAGAGGGTAGTGAGGGGGAGCAGAGAGGATCATTGGCGTCTCCCTACCCTCGGTACAAGAACTGTTCCAGAGCCGCTGTCTGAAAAAAAGCTGTGAGAACAGCTAAGGACAAACTGCACCCCCTCCACACACACCTGGATCTCCTGCCATCAGGCAAGAGATACCGTAGCATCAAAGCCCGGACTACCAGACTGCTAAACAGCTTCCTGCCACAGGCTGTGAGGCTGCTAAACAGTCACTCTGTACTCACAGTCACCTGATTCTGCGGCTTTGCACTGACAATTTAATAACTCTGGCACTGGCCACTCAAATCAGCTGCCCCGGACATTGTAATGACTGTTTTTACTGTATTTTAATGTTGCTGTTTGACCTGCTTTTAACTATTTATAGTTTCATCAGGGACTGGATTGTGTTTACTGTTATTATGTGTGAAATGGTTTAAATTTCATGTGCGATGCTCCGGTATTCCCTGGGGAAACGTCTTCTCATTTTACACTGTACAACTGTTGCTTTGTAAGATGACAATAAAGGTTGATTGATTGATTGATTGTAACAAAAAAAACCAAGCGGCCACTTTTCCCACTGTTTTTGCAAAACACTCAAAGCCGTTAACGGTGTTAAAGAGCGTCTTGTACCCGTGACATTGAATGTACAATGGACCACTCGCCTTATAGACACCTCGCCCATCTCTCCCTCAGTCTTTTCTATCTAATTGTCCACACTGTCTCTCACTGCCGGGGTCTCTCGTTTACCAAGGTGGCGAACGAATTGCACACGTTGTTGAAACTATCACGGGTCAGGAGGCAACAAGGCTCAAATGCAACCCGTACTTTGGCGAATATCCAGTGAACGCACCGGCCTGATCATCTCACAATTGCCAAAGCTCGTAATACATGATATCTCTATCATACAGGCCAACCGAGCAATGGCTCTTCAGGCCCATACGAAGCTTTTCAAAAAGGGGGTGGGGGCATGAGAGAGGGGGGAGGGAGGGGGGGGGGGGGGGGGCGCGATTTTTTAATTACTCTAGGGGGACGCGATTTTTTAATTTCGCTCTAGGGGGAAAAAAGTCCCCCCCCCCCCCCCCCTCGGACAGCCATGCTCATACACCCATTAATTTTTCTTTAAATTTTATAAAATCCAAACGAACGATCAAATACTATTTGCTCAGCCCTTTGAGAATGGGCTGATGGACCAGCACTTTGTATCGGTCTTTGACCCAGCTCTGTTTAAGATTAATTCTCCCCCCTACATCTGTGACCCAAGCAAATTAGAGGCGGCTGTGGCAATTATCTGACTAGTTTATTTCACCCAAATGAAGCGTGGAATTACTCTATTTATCTCAGTGTTTCACTGTCAGTCTGTCCACTGAAGCGTTTGGCTTTAGTTCGGTTTAGAGATTCAGCATGGAAACGGGTCCATCGGCCCACCCGGTCCGCGCCGACCAGCGATACACACACACACACACACGCAATCTCTCTCTCACACACACACACACACACACACACAATCTCTCTCACACACACACACACACAATCACACACACACAACACTCTCTCTCACTCACATCTATATATATATATATACACATACACACACCCACACACACACATACATTCACCCACACCCACAGACCCACACACACACACACACACAATCTCACACACCACACACTCACACACACACACACACACACTCACACACACACACACACACACACACACACACCACCACACCCCCACACCCACACACACACACACACACACACACACTCCCTCACACACACACACACACACACTATCACACACACAATCCCACACACACACACACAATCCCACACACACACACCAATTTGCAATGTCACCAAAAGCCAAATAACCTACAAATGTGTGCGTCTTTGGAGTGCAGGAGGAAACCGGATCTCCCGGAGAAAACAGGGAGAACATACAAAGTCCACACAGCGCCCGTGGCCAGGATCGAACCCGGGTCTCTGTAGGGCAGCAACCCTGTCACTGCGCCGCCCATACTCCATTTATATCATTCTTTATTAATCAGTGCATCGATTGAAGCATCAATTACCTACCCTTCAACTACCTAGTTCTGCTCCGTGTGTTGTAACATTGTCCTGCACAGTTTAACAACATGTTTTCTCAGGAGTGAAGTTTTGCTATTCACCGAAATTGCTCAGCGTGTCGGTTTCTGCAGCTGTTTGCTTAACATCAATTTGTCCATTGTGCTTCTATTCACTCCTACACACTTATGAATAATCTTTCAGCCCCTTAAGGTTTGTATGTGGAACGCTGTAGAACGAGCGAGCGAGCTATCAGATAGTGTGCGGTTCCAGGGAATAACACGGTGACACGAATAACATTGTTCCCCACAAAAAATAACCAATTTTACAGAGGCCAATTAGACAACAAACTCTCGCGACTCAGGGGTGTGAGACGCAACCCACGTGCTTAATGGGAGAACTTGCGGACTCCACGTAGACAGCTCTCGAGTGGCTCCAACCCGCTGCGATACATTTCACATTTATACTGCATCGAAAGTCGACCTTACCTTGAGTGAAGGTTTCGACACGCTGCAAACTCACTTGAATCTTTGGTGTGTCTCAACGTGATCACCGATCTCCATCTTACACGATGTCCACTTTGGCCAAGTGTAGAAGGGTCTCTCTCTCCTCCCTCCCCGTGGACAAACCTTCACAGCAGCGGAGACAAACTCGGACCACCTTGTCCCTTGTTGGTTATGGGGAGAAGGCAGGACGATGGGACTAGGAGATCAGAGATCAGCCATGATTGGAAGGTGATGTGGCCGTCTCGATGGGCCGAATGGCCTAATTCTACTCCTATAACCTCGTGAACGTGTGACATTCCTGGCACGGCCATGTTTAATAATCCAAGAATGGACGGGGTGGTATCCACACGTTAATGCCCCTGTTTCTAGGGACATTCTTCATCCCACTCAACACTCGCACGCATTCACCCCAACCCCTAGGCACCAATCCTTGTCCAAGCCTCACTGGCTCCCTCTCC
>NC_073403.1:1569257-1574257 GCF_028641065.1 Leucoraja erinaceus | reverse complement strand
ATTGTTCTGGAATAAGACAATGCAAACGCCCCGGTACCTGCAAGATAGTTGAGCGGAGCAGTTGTTGTGTCTAATTGCGTCTCCCTCTCACACACACAGGGACCGACTGAGATACTGAGACACTGGTGCCTTCGTTGATGGAATTAAATGGTGACTTTTGCAATTGTCAAGCTGGGCAGTTGTAGAAAACCTGGCTAAAGAGCCCGGGGGGGAGGGGGTGAGGGTGGGGGGTGAGGGGTGAGGGGTGAGGGGTGGGGGTGAGAGGTGAGTGGGGGTGGTGTGGGGGTGAGGGGTGAGTAGGGGGTGAGGGGTGAGTGGGGGGGGAGTGAGATCGACACAATGTGCCCGAGTAACTCCGCGGAACAGCCAGTCAGCATCTCCGCACAGAAGGAATGGGTGACATTTCGGGTCGAGACCCGTCCCTTCTCTCCAGAGATGCTACCTGTCCCGCTGAATTACTCCAGCATATTCCGTGTGTCTATAACCAGCGTCTGCAGTTCCTTCCTACACATCAGGAGGGGGTGAATTTGGCAGAATTCCTAATTGGACAACGACTGATAGGGAGTGTGAGTAAGCAGATGGATTGGGGCCATTGGATGATCTGAAGCAGGTCGGACTGCTGACTTCCAGAAAGGGCTGGCAGATCTGGAAGGACATCTCCTGGGATGTCCTCATTGGATGTTCTGACTCCAACCCACCACGTTCCTATCCCCGAGCGCCGACACTCAATTTTCTGTTAACAACTGGTTAACCAGAGCATGCAAAGAACTAAAAGAAAACGGGTTGGAGGGAACTGCATGTGCTGGTTTACACCGAAGATAGACACTAAAAGCTGGAGTAACTCAGCGGGACAGGCAGCATCTCTGGAGAGAAGGAATGGGTGACGTTTCAGTGTCGAGACCCTTCTTCAGACTGAGAGTCCGGGGAGAGGGAACCGAGAGATACGGAACAAATTAAGGCGCAAGGACGGGTCAAAGACTGCAACGACGATCAAGGAAAGGTGGAGCCCACAATGGTTCAGTGTTGGCTGCGGGAAAGGTGATAACGATTGATACAAACAATGAAACTCAGCAGGACGACAATGAAACTAGTGCATTAACTAGGGTAAAGTTCTGCTGGAAAGGTCTCGACACGAAACTAGCTCGAAGGGCCGAATGGCCTACTCCTGCGCCTAGTGTCTATTGTCTATTGAAACATCTCCCATTCCTTCTCTCCAGAGATGCTGCCTGTCCCCCGCTGAGTTACTCCAGCACTCTGTGCGTCTATCTTCGGGTGCGTCTTTCAGTTCTGCAAGATTGCTTCAGACAGGGCTCCAGAGGTCCCAGTGTAATGGGCGAGGACTACAAAAGGGCTCGGCTGGTGAGAATGATGAGAAGCCCCCCTCCCCCTGGCACGTTGGAGCCATCAATCCGGGTTGGAATCAGGTGCAAAGAGTTAAAGATTTGGTGAAGAAGCTAAATAAAGATTGTTAAAAAAAATTTAAAAAATCAAACTGTCGAGAAACTGAAGACAATGCGACGTAAATCGATGCAGAATAAGAAAAAAAAATGCATCGTTTTTCTATTCCTAGATATTCTTCGCCCATTGCTGCACCGTGTGGGAGGGGCAGGATATTAGAGTTCAACTGTTCATTACACTTGGCAACATTGAACTAATCGCGGCTGGGAAAACGAACTCCTCTGCATTCTCATCTGATCAAATCAGCTCCCTTACTTACCTCAGACGTTCAGACTGGAGGTGACCGCAATGTTCAACTATGTCGGTCAACGTGGTCCACGGTGGGGTGGATCCTGTGTGTGTGTGTCGGCTGTCCGGGCCGGTGTGGACAGATGCTAGCCTGTAAACCCGCCCCATGTATCACCGCACCAGGTGCAGGGACAACAGCTAAATGACACCTGCTCCTCACACTGATCTCCAGCTCACACCAGGGGCACAGCCCAGGTCCAGAGGTGGGATCCTGCAAGGATGGAGGGGGAGGGGAGAGGAGGGGAGGGGAGGGGGGGTATCAACCCGAAACGTCACCCATTCCTTCTCTCCAGAGATGTTGCCTGTCCCGCTGAGTTACTCCAGCATCTTGTGTGTGTCGTACACCAATGGGCTTGGGCGCAGTTGACAATCTCACCAGCTTTGTTCTACACCATTGCCGAGCAAGATGCCTCACCACACCAGATCCTTACAATTGCTGCCGCCTTCACGCCTCCGCTCCCCTCTCTATTCCCCCTCTATTTATTTAAGAGATTCGCCAGTGTTCCATATAACCATATAATCATATAACAATTACAGCACGGAAACAGGCCATCTCGACCCTTCTAGTCCGTGCCGAACACATAATCTCCCCCAGTCCCATATTACCTGCGCTCAGACCATAACCCTCCATTCCCTTCCCATCCATATAACTATCCAATTTATTTTTAAATGATAAAAAACGAACCTGCCTCCACCACCTTCACTGGAAGCTCATTCCACACAGCTACCACTCTCTGAGTAAAGAAGTTCCCCCTCATGTTACCCCTAAACTTCAGTCCCTTAATTCTCATGTCATGTCCCCTTGTTTGAATCTTCCCTACTCTCAGTGGGTAGTGTTCGACTCAGTCTGAGCTGTGACTCAATATCAGGGTCATCTTTGCAAAATGGTGATGTTCCAGGGGGTGAAACGCAAGGAGCTTAACCCTCAGTGTCCACCAACACGGCATCCACATGTACAACCCCGCCAATGAACGGATCCCATATATCAAACCTCTCCCATGACCCCCCCCCCCCCCATTCTCAACCCACAAACATTAACCCCCAATACATCTGCATTCTCCCTTCCACCAAACCCCTGCTCTATGTGAATGAGAAGAACTTTTGAGAAGAACTTTTTTCACACAGAGAGTGGTGAATCTCTGGAACTCTCTGCCACAGAGGATAGTTGAGGCCACAGTTCATTGGCTATATTTAAGAGGGAGTTAGATGTGTCCCTTGTGGCTAAAGGGATCAGGGGGTATGGAGAGAAGGCAGGGAATGGGATACTGAGTTGGATGATCAGCCATGATCATATTGAATGGCGGTGCAGGCTCGAAGGGCCGAATGGCCTACTCCTGCACCTATTTTCTATGTTTCTATTCCCCCTTCCATTATCTGGTGTGACAGAAAATGCAGGAGGAACTCAGTAGGGACAGGCAGACTCTCTGGGTAGGAAAGGGTGACGTTTCGTGTCGATTCACTTCTCAATCCAAAACGTTACCCGTTCCTTCTCTCCGCTGCCACTCCAGCATTTTGTGTGTATCTTGTCCCAATGTATTAATCCATTTCATAACCCACTGGTCATGAAGAAGAAGGGTCTCGACTCCAAACGTCACCCATTCCTTCTCTCCAGATAATGCTGCCTGTCCCGCTGAGTTACTCCAGCATTTGTGTCTATCTTCGTTCTATATATGTATATATCTATCGATTATACCCCCTATAAAGCTATGTTGAAATGGATGTTGCACCTTACATTCCTGTAGTTATGATGAGCCACCCAACTATAAGGTAGACAAAAATGCTGGAGAAACTCAGCGGGTGCAGCAGCATCTATGGAGCGAAGGAAATAGGCAACGTTTCGGGCCGAAACCCGGAAGGGTTTCGGCCCGAAACGTTGCCTATTTCCTATAGTGGAGATTGTTCAACTCTTTGCATGGAGCGGAGGAAATAGGCAACGTTGCCTATTTCCTTTGCTCCATAGATGCTGCTGCACCCGCTGAGTTCCTCCAGCACTTTTTGTCCACCTTCGATTTTCCAGCATCTGCAGTTCCTTCTTAACCACCCAACGATAACCCGTGTGCGGACGCGGCGCCGACGGACAGGAAGCCGAAGCCAAAGAACCGAATTGAAACGAGGCCGAAACGCCAATGAACCGAAAGAGTCCGGAGACGAAACGCCGACTAGCCGAAAGGATGGAGCCTCTTGTCTGTCGGCGCCGCGTCCTATTTCCTATAGTGGAGATTGTTCAACTCTTTGCATGGAGTACATCTGCATTCTCCCTTCCACCAAACCCCTGCTCTATCCCCCCCCCCCCCCCCCCCCCCCCCTTTCCATTTCTCTCCACATCTGCAGCTGCATTGGTGGTTCAGTGGTAGAATTCTCGCCTGCCACGCGGGAGGCCCGGGTTCGATTCCCGGCCAATGCAACACTATATTTAATGCATTTCGTTGTCTCTGTACTGTACACTGACAATGACAATTAAAATTGAATCTGAATCTGAATCTGAATCATCCCCCCAGGTGCCCATCTCCCTCCTCCACCCCTCTCATCCCTTCTCCCGCCCTCCAGGTACATCCTCTACCATTCCGCCCTCTCATTGCCAACAACCCCTCTCCTCCTTCACACCTCCCGCTCAACATCACCCCACCGTCTTTGCCGGCTCCCCCCCCCCCAAAAAAAAAAACCACCAGCCCCATTCTCACCATTCACCCCTCACGCGAGCCCCAGACCTCCCTCTGGCTCCGCGAGCCCACCCCCTCAGCCGTTTTCTTAAGGGGTTGGACAGGCTAGATGCAGGAAGATTGTTCCCGATGTTAGGGAAGTCCAGAACAAAGGGTCACAGCTTAAGGATAAGGGGGAAATCCTTTAAAACCGAGATGAGAAGAACTTTTTTCACACAGAGAGTGGTGAATCTCTGGAACTCTCTGCCACAGAGGGTAGTCGAGGCCACAGTTCATTGGCTATATTTAAGAGGGAGTTAGATGTGGCCCTTGTGGCTAAGGGGATCAGAGGGTATGGAGAGAAGGCAGGTACGGGATACTGAGTTGGATGATCAGCCATGATCATATTAAATGGCGGTGCAGGCTCGAAGGGCCGAATGGCCTCTACTCCTGCACCTAATTTCTATGTTTCTATGTTTCTCACCCTTCCCTACCCTCTCCCTCCAATCCCTAGATCTCGCAATCCCACTCTCCCGACTCCTCAGGCCATAACAGCCATGGACCCAGCCCAACGTAGGGGCCCAGACACATTCACAGCTCCCCCACAATGATGAA
>NC_073403.1:1504257-1564257 GCF_028641065.1 Leucoraja erinaceus | reverse complement strand
CACCACTGCAAGAAACGCTGATGGATTCCTACACTGTGCTGAAGGCTCAGGAATCGCGGATGGTTTTATGTACAATCAGCTCCTTCAGTGAATTACCTTGGGTCCCCTATAGAGGCAGTGATATTTTTATATCGTGCCCTAATTATTTCTGAAATGGGATTTTGTTGTTCTTGAGTGGGATGAATGAGCAGAGAGTAATTGACGCCAGTCAAACTGCTGTTAGTGCCAGGGTGTCACTAAATTGGAGAAATTAACACAACATTCGCGTTCATAAGTGATAGAAAAAGAATTAGGCCATTCGGCCCATCAAGTCCATTCGCATTTCCATCATGGCTGATCTATCTCTCTACCCCATTCCCCTGCCTTCTCCTCCTAACCCCTGACACCCGCACTAATCAAGAATCTATCTGTCCCCGCCTTTAAAATATCCATTGACCTCCTCCACAAAATAATTCCACAGATTCACCACCCTCCGACTGAAGAAATCCTTTCCTGTCTCTTTGTTAAGGGGTTTGGACCCGCTAGAGGCAGGAAACATGTTCCCGATGTTGGGGGAGTCCAGAACCAAGGGCCACGCAGTTTAAGAATAAGGAGTAAGCCATTTAGAACGGAGACGAGGAAACACTTTTTCTCACAGAGAGTGGTGAGTCTGTGGAATTCTCTGCCTCAGAGGGCGGTGGAGGCAGGTTCTCTGGATGCTTTCAAGAGAGAGCTAGATAGGGTTCTTAAAAATAGCGGAGTCAGGGGATATGGGGAGGAGGCAGGAATGGGGTACTGATTGGGGATGATCAGCCATGATCACATTGAATGGCAGTGCTGGCTTGAAGGGCCGAATGGTCTACTCCTCCACTTATTGTCTTTCATAAAGGAACATCCTTTTATTCTGAGGCTACGATCTCTGGTCCTAGACTCTCCCACCAGTGGAACCATCCTCTCCACCTCCACTGTATCCAGTCCTTGAGGTGAGATGTGGAGGAAGGAACTGGAGATGCTGGTTTCAACCGCAGATAGGTACACAAAGCTGGAGTAGCTCAGCGGGACAGGCAACATCTATGGAGCGAAGGAAAAAGGCAACGTTGCCTATTTCCTTCGCTCCATGCAAAGAGTTGAACAATCTCCACTATAGGAAATAGGCAACGTTTCGGGCCGAAACCCTTCCGGGTTTCGGCCCGAAACGTTGCCTATTTCCTTCGCTCCATAGATGCTGCTGCACCCGCTGAGTTTCTCCAGCAATTTTGGTGTACAACCAACAATTATTTACTAGTTAGACCATATTCAGTTCAATTCAATTCAATTCAACTTTAATGTCATGGCACAAATACAAGTATGAGTACAACGAAATGCAGTTTTGCGTCAGTCCGTAGTAGTTGTACATAAGGAAAAAAATAGAAAGAGAGAAGATACAGAATAATCAGGAAAATACAGAATAATTAAACAATGGGGACGGAGGGACCGGAGAAATCTATCGTCGGGACTCCGAGTTCAGCAATGTGATTGTATTGTTGTAGAAGCTGTTCCTCATCCTACTAGTACGTGACCTGAGGCTCCTGTACCGCCTCCCTGATGGGAGGAGGGCAAACAGTCCATGGTTGGGGTGGGAGGGGTCTTTGATGATCTTCCCGGCCCGTCTCAGACACCGTTTTCGGTGGAGGGCATCCATGGCAGGGAGCGGGGCACCGATGATGTGCTGCTGCGCGGTTTTCACCACCCGTTGTAGTGCCTTCCTGTCCGCTACGGTGCAGCTGCTGTACCATACCGTGAAGCAGGTGGTCAGGTTGCTCCCGATGGTGCAGCGGGATATGTTGGTCAGGATCTGGGGGGACAGGTGGGCTTTCTTGAGCCTCCTCAGGAAGTAAAGGCGCTGCTGTGCCTTTTTGATCAGCTTGGAGGTGTTGAGGAACCGGGACAAATCCTCCGAGATATGTACTCCGAGGAATTTATAGCTGGAGACGCGCTCCACCTCAGTCCCGTTTATATGGATGGGGGTATGACTGCCTCCTCTGGTCTGCCTGAAAACACTCTATGGAGAGAAGGAATTGGCGACGTTTCGGGTCGAGACTAAAGACCAGAGGAAGGGTCTTGACCCGAAATATCACCCATTCCTTCCCTCCAGAGATGCTGCCTGTCCCGCTGAGTTACTCCAGCATTTTGCAGTCACTCAGATGTGGTCTGTGGATGGCAGAAGAGGGACAAGGAGGGGGAAAAGTGAGTAGTGTGGGGACTGGGGTGGGGCTGGAATTGTCAGAGAATAATGTGTGGATAGTGGGGGCTGGTGTGGTGAATGATGAGGACCGAGGGAACTCCAGTCCGATTCACTGGGTGTTTTCAAGAGAGAGTTAGATATAGTACTTAGGTCTAACAGAATCGAGGGATATGGGGTGAAAGCAGGAACGGGGTTCTGATTTAGGATGATCAGCCATGATCGTATTGAATGGTGGTGCTGGCACGAGGGGCCGAATGGCCTACTCCTGCACCTATTTTCTTTGGCTCTATGTTGCTCCATCGAAAACCAGCACCACTGCATCAATAATGTTTTAAACGATTTAATAAATAAAAATATGTTTCCCAGCTATCTCCCCTCGAACCGAGGAAGGCTCCCGATCCAAAACGTGATCTGCCCGTTGAGTTCCCTCACCAGTTTTCCTTCCGCGTCACGTTCCTGCACCCACAGTCACATGTATCTCCATAAAGTTGTGTATTGTATAATGTATACAATAGGTGCAGGAGTAGAGGCCATTCGGCCCTTCGAGCCAGCACCGCCATTCAATGTGATCATGGCTGATTATCCCCAATCAGTTCCCCGTTCCTGCCTTCTCCCCATATCCCCTGACTCCGCTATTTTTAAGAGCCCTATCTAGCTCTCTCTTGAAAGCATCCAGAGAACCGGCCTCCAGTGAGAAAGTTCTGAGCGCTTGGTCTTGTTCAGCTGCTGAATTTACTGCCATCTGCAGTTCCTTCTTGAACACTTACTGACAAGGTTGTTCAGTTTGGATTTTCGCCAGGGACCCAAGCACTATTCGGGACTAATTCATCATCCACTTCCTTTCCCAAACATAGAAACATAGAAACATAGAAATTAGGTGCAGGAGTAGAGGCCATTCGGCCCTTCGAGCCTGCACCCCCATTCAATATGATCACGGCTGATCATCCAACTCAGTATCCTGTACCTGCCTTCTCTCCATACCCCCTGATCCCCTTAGCCACAAGGGCCACATCTAACTCCCTCTTAAATATAGCCAATGAACTGGCCTCAACTACCTTCTGTGGCAGAGAGTTCCAGAGATTCACCACTCTCTGTGTGAAAAAAGTTCTTCTCATCTCGGTTTTTAAAGGATTTCCCCCTTATCCTTAAGCTGTGACCCCTTGTCCTGGACTTCCCTAACATCGGGAACAATCTTCCTGCATCTAGCCTGTCCAACCCCTTAAGAATTTTGTAAGTTTCTATAAGATCCCCCCTCAATCTCCTAAATTCTAGAGAGTATAAACCAAGTCTATCCAGTCTTTCTTCATAAGACAGTCCTGACATCCCAGGAATCAGTCTGGTGAACCTTCTCTCTGCACTCCCTCTATGGCAATAATGTCCTTCCTCAGATTTGGAGACCAAAACTGTACGCAATACTCCAGGTGTGGTCTCACCAAGACCCTGTACAACTGCAGTAGAACCTCCCTGCTCCTATACTCAAATCCTTTTGCATTGAAAGCTAACATACCATTCGCCACTGTTCCATTTCACAGTGCCATTTTTATTAGGTACATGTACTCTGTGGAGTGGACTACTCACGGCATCAACTGCATGACCTCCAGATGGGCCATAAATCTATTTGATGTCAGTGGGAACTTACTGTATGATAATTAGCTCCGACAGCTGGCTATGTAAACATGAAAGTACACTTACCTGTAACATTCTTTCAGGTAAGGTGAGGTGTGTTAGAAATGTGGCATGACCTCAATATCACCCCAGTGTAACTGAACCCGACCAAGTGTGGATTCATGATTTAATGAGCGGAAAAGACTACAAAAAGTAGTAAACACTGCCCAGTCCATCATCGGCTCTGACCTTCCTTCCATCGAGGGGATTTATCGCAGTCGCTGCCTCAAAAAGGCTGGCAGTATCATCAAAGACCCACACACCATCCTGGCCACACACTCATCTCCCTGCTACCTTCAGGTAGAAGGTACAGGAGCCTGAAGACTGCAACGACCAGGTTCAGGAATAGCTACTTCCCCACAGCCATCATGCTATTAAACCTGGCTCGGACAAAACTCTGATTATTAATAACCCATTATCTGTTATTTGCACTTTACCAGTTTATTTATTCACGTGTGTGTATGTTTATATAATGGTATATGGACACACTGATCTGTTCTGTAGTCAATGCCTACTATGTTCTGTTGTGCTGAAGCAAAGCAAGAATTTCATTGTCCTATCAGGGACACAGGACAATAAACTCACTTGAACCTTGAATCTACCAACAGATGCATAAGTAGGGTAGACAGACAGAGAGAGATGTTCCCTAGGTGGGAATGTCAGGGATAGGACTGGAGGGCATAGCTTTAATTGTGAGTGGGGCAAAGTCTAAAGGGGATGTGCGGGGCAAGTTTCTTTACACAGAGCGGTGGGTGGGTGCCTGGAATATGCTGCCAAGGGCATTGGTGTTGGTAGTTACGAGAGCGGCATTTAAGAGGCTTTTAGGTAGTCAACATATATGTCGGGAATGGGGGTAATATGGACCACGTACAGGCTGAGGTGAACAATTTAACATGGGGTCATGTTCGACAATGGCATTGCAGGCTGACGGGCCATAAAGTGAAGAAAGCGAATGGTATGTTAGCATTCATAGCAAAAGGATTTGAGTATAGGAGCAGGGAGATTCTACCACAGTTGTACAGGGTCTTGGTGAGACCACACCTGGAGTATTGCGTACAGTTTTGGTCTCCTAAGCTGAGGAAGGACATTCTTGCCATAGAGGGAGTGCAGAGAAGGTTCACCAGACTGATTCCTGGGATGTCAGGACTTTCATATGAAGAAAGACTGGATAGACTCGGCTTATACTCGCTAGAATTTAGAAGATTGAGGGGGGACCTTATAGAAAATTACAAAATTCTTAAGGGGTTGGACAGGCTAGATGCAGGAAGATTGTTCCCGATGTTGGGGAAGTCCAGAACAAGGGGTCACAGTTTAAGGATAAGGGGGAAATCTTTTAGAACTGAGATGAGAAAAACATTGAGGCCACAGTTCATTGGCTATATTAAAGAGGGAGTTAGATGTGGCCCTTGTGGCTAAAGGGATCAGGGGGTATGGAGAGAAGGCAAGTACAGGATACTGAGTTGGATGATCAGCCATGACCATATTGAATGGCGGTGCAGGCTCGAAGGGCCGAATGGCCTACTCCTGCACCTATTTTCTATGTTTCTATAAGCTCATGAGTTGTAAGAAGAGAATTAGGCCATTCGGCCCATCAACTCCACTCTGCCATTCAATCCTGGCTGATCTATCTTTCCCTCTCAACCCCATTCTCCTGCCTTCTCCCCACAACCCTCTGACACCTGTACTAACCTGAGGCCTGCTCTTGCCCTGCGCTGTGTTTGATGTTCTACCTCACTTCAGTCGATGAATGTTGTTACAAGTTCACAGGTTATGGGAGTAGAATGAGGCCATTTGGCCCAACAGGTCTACTCCGCCATTCAATCACGGCTGATCTTGGTCTCCTAATTCCCTTTTCCTGCCTTCTCCCCCATAACCCCTGACACCCGTTCCAATCAAGAATATGTCTATCTCTGCCATAAAAACTATCCACTGACTTGGCCCCCACAGCCTTCTGTGGCAAATAATTCCACAGATTCACCACCCTCTGACTAAAGAAATTCCCCCTCATCCCCTTCCAAAAAGAACGTTGCCTTTAATTCTGAGGCTGTGACCTCTAGTCCTAGACTCTCCCACTAGTGGTAAAGAAATTGGACACGAAATGTAGCATGTTGCATATCATGATTAAGATGTATGTACATTGCTTCTAATAAAAATAAAATAAAAATAAAAAAAGGATTGGGGTGGGAGATTGCAAACTTCACGTGGGTCCGCCCAGTGTCGTCGAATGCAATCAACCCAACGTCTACAATCCAATAAGATCAAATAGAACAAGTTGTCCTACAACTTTAGGCTGTGCATACCATACGCAAGAAGAAGAAGTTCCACAGATCAATTACTCTCTGACTAAAGAAGTCCCACCTCACCTCCTTTCTAAACATCGAAACATAGAAACAGAAATTAGGTGCAGGAGTAGGCCATTCGGCCCTTCGAGCCTGCACCGCCATTCAAATATGATCATGGCTGATCATCCAACTCAGTATCCCATACCTGCCTTCTCTCCATACCACCTGATCCCCTTAGCCACAAGGGCCACATCTAACTCCCTCTTAAATATAGCCAATGAACTGTGGCCTCGACTACCCTCTGCGGCAGAGAGTTCCAGAGATTCACCACTCTCTGTGTGAAAAAAAGTTCTTCTCATCTCGGTTTTAAAGGATTTCCCCCCTTATCCTTAAGCTGTGACCCCTTGTCCTGGACTTCCCCAACATCGGGAGCAATCTTCCTGCATCTAGCCTGTCCAACCCCTTAAGAATTTTGTAATTTTCTATAAGGTCCCCCCTCAATCTCCTAAATTCTAGAGAGTATAAAAGAGCGCCCTTTAATTCTGAGGCTGTGACCTCTGGTCCTAGACTCTCCTCATCCACTCTATCGATGCCTTTCATTATTCTGCAATTTACCTTCATATTCCAGTTATGCATAGATTTACGTGGACACTTCATGGACAGGTTACGTGTATGCGTATTTGCCCGAGTCTGTGTCTCTGTGATGCTGCGACAAGCAATATTTTCATTGTACCTGTATCTCTCCATACTAGGGTACATTACGTTCAACTCAACTTGACTTGGCCGATTTGCCCATTCGAAATCTACAATAATGAAGCCACCATTCTCCAACTTCAGTCGCTGAATGTTGTTACAAGTTCACAAGCTAAGGGTTTCGGCCCGAAACGTTGCCTATTTCCTTCAGGGTTTCGGCCTGAAACGTTGCCTATTTCCTTCCAGGTTTTGGCCCGAAACATTGCCTATTTCCTTCAGGGTTTCGGCCTGAAACGTTGCCTATTTCCTTCAGGGTTTCGGCCCGAAACGTTGCCTATTTCCTTCCAGGTTTTGGCCCGAAACATTGCCTATTTCCTTCAGGGTTTCAGGCCCGAAACGTCGCCTATTTCCTTCGCTCCATAGACGCTGCTGCACCCGCTGAGTTTCTCCAGCTTTTTTGTCTACCTTCGATTTTCCAACATCTGCAGTTCCTTCTTAAACAGTATAGAGAAGCCAATTAACCTACAAACCTGGTAGACAAAAGTGCTGGAGAAACTCAGCGGGTGCAGCAGCATCTATGGAGCGAAGGAAATAGGCAACGTTTCGGGCCGAAACCCTGAAGGAAATTGGCAACGTTTCAGGCCGAAACCCTGAAGGAAATAGGTAACGTTTCGGGACGAAACCCTTCCGGGTTTCGTCCTGAAACGTTGCCTATTTCCTTCGCTCCATAGATGAGTTTCTCCAACAGTTTTCTCTACCTCCAACTTCTGATTGGGAATTTCTAAGTCACTGGTGAACTAAAGAGATTATTGTCCAATGCTCCACAGAAGTTGCCTGACCCACCGAGTTTCGCCAGCTGTTTATTGTTTTTGTTGAAGCTTCCAGAATCTGCAGTCTCTTGTGTCCACTTTACACATCTCCTTCCTGATCGGGCTTCATAATAAGTAATTAATGGTTATTTAACCGGGAACGCTGTGGTCATTAAATGAAGACTTACGCTGCAGTCTCAGTAACACAAGCATTACAGGGGGTGAACTAACTCTTGTAAAGTCATAGAAACATAGACAATAGGTGCAGGAGTAGAGGCCATTCGGCCCTTCGAGCCATGATCATATTGAATGGCGGTGCAGGCTCGAAGGGCCGAATGGCCTACTCCTGCACCTATTGTCTATGTTTCTATGTTCCATACACCCAACACACTTTGCATGTAAAATGTTACCCGTCAGGTTCCTATTAAATCTTTCCCCCCTCACCTTAAATCTGTGTCCTCTGGTTCTCGATTCCCCTACTCTGGGCAGGAGGGTCTGTGTGTCTACCCGATCTATTCCTCTCATGATTTTATACACCTCTATAAGATCATCTTCGTGTGTAGCATGTAGCTGTACATCCATGTACATTCTATATCCATGCATTAGTGCGGGTGTCAGGGGTTATGGGGAGAAGGCAGGAGAATGGGGTTAGGAGGGAGAGATAGATCATAGAAACATAGAAACATAGAAACTAGGTGCAGGAGTAGGCCATTCGGCCCTTCGAGCCTGCACCGCCATTCAATATGATCATGGCTGATCATGCAACTCAGTATCCCGTACCTGCCTTCTCTCCATACCCTCTGACCCCCTTAGCCACAAGGGCCACATCTAACTCCCTCTTAAATATAGCCAATGAACGGGCCTCGACTACCCTCTGTGGCAGAGAGTTCCACAGATTCACCACTCTCTGTGTGAAAAAAGTTCTTCTCATCTCGTTTTTAAAGGATTTCCCCCTTATCCTTAAGCTGTGACCCCTTGTCCTGGACTTCCCCAACATCGGGAACAATCTTCCTGCATCTAGCCTGTCCAACCCCTTAAGAATTTTGTAAGTTTCTATAAGATCCCCTCTCAATCTCCTAAATTCTAGAGAGTATAAACCAAGTCTATCCAGTCTTTCTTCATAAGACAGTCCTGACATCCCAGGAATCAGCCTGATGAACCTTCTCTGCACTCCCTCTATGGCAATAATGTCCTTGCATTAATATCAGCCATGATAGAATGGCGGAATAGACTTGATGGGCCCAATTCTGTTTCTACCACTTACGTTCATGTATACCTGCCTGAATGTTTCTTAATGCTCTTTATGGTTGCAACAGTAAGTTGTTGACAGAGGGGACCATGGTGTCTTGTAGTTTATTAAATAATCTTTGAGCACACTGTGAGTGATCTCTAGAAAGGATGGTTAATATTTACTTTCCAACTCTTGTAATTATATAAGCAATATAATAGATAAAACAGATGATAATTTCCATCTAATAGCCGTGCTGAAATTGCATGACAGCAATTTCCCACTGTATCGTGTGGCAGAAACAGTAGGGGTCAGAGTAGTTGAGAACTCCTGCTCTGCCAAACAATATTCCGTAAAGAACAAGCTCAAAATGAACAAAATAAGGATTATGGATAATCAGCAGATATCGGAAAGAAAGTCAGTCATCTCTAACATCAGCTGTGCTCGCCCAAGTCTAAGATTTCAGCTCAAGAATCCAGATGAATACTGCAGTGGACAATAGGCAATAGGTGCAGGGGTAGGCCATTCGGCCCATCGAGCCAGCACTGCCATTCAATGTGATCAATTGTGTACTGTCGTTTCACAATGGTGATCCCAAATGTCACATGTCCAGATTTTAAGTTCATAGAAACATAGAAATTAGGTGCAGGAGTAGGCCATTCGGCCCTTCGAGCCTGCACCGCCATTCAATATGATCATGGCTCATCATCCAACTCAGTATCCCGTACCTGCCTTCTCTCCATACCCCCTGATCCCCTTAGCCACAAGGGCCACATCTAACTCCCTCTTAAATATAGTTCATCAGGTCATAAGTTCTAGGAGCAGAATTAGGCCATTCGGCCCATCGCATTCAATGCTCCGCCATTCAATCACGGCTGATCTATCTCACCCTCCTATCCCCATTCTCCTGCCTTCACAACCCCTGTCACCCGTACTAATCAAGAATCCGTCAATATCCACCTTAAAATAATTATTGGCATGGCCTCCACAGCCATCAGTGGCAACAATTCCCACAGATTCACCACCTTCTGAGTAAAATACATTCATTTTTATCTCCTTTCTAAGGGTATGTCCTTTTATTCTGTGACTTGGGCCTCTGGTCCTAGACTCTCCCACTAGTGGAAACATCCTATCCACATCCACTCTATCCAGGCCTTTCACTATTCGGTAAGTTTCAATGAGGTCCCCACCACCCCTCCCCCTCATCCTTCTAAACTACAGCGAGTACAGGCCCAGTGCCTTCAACCACTCATCATATGTCCTCCAGTAACGTTGCCTTTGACCAGCTGAGTTACGCCAGTACGTTGGGTCCTGTACAGTAGTTTAGAGGTTAGAGATGGAGGGCGGGAATAGGCCCTTCAGCCCATCGAGCCTGTGCCAGCTAACGATCCCCATACTATCCCACACACTAGGGACAATGTTTAGCAAAGTCAATTAACCTACAAGCTGGACGTCTTTAGGCAATGAAATGGAAGTGCAAGTGAAAGTGATTTTGTTTGTTAAATTGTCGATAAGGCCCTTGATTCCTTGTCCTCTCTTCAGAAGTAACAATGATAATGATTTAACTTCAAGATATCTCCATCCATTTGTACCTAAGACTGTCGGAAGGAACTGCAGATGCTGGTGTACACCAAAGATAGACACAAAATGCTGGAGTAACTCAGTCTCAGTTTAGTTCGCTGTCAGATGTACCGAGGTACACTCAGTGAGTCAGGCAGCATCTCTGGAGAAAAGGAATAGGCAGTGGTGAACTGGGTCCAAAAATATTGGTTGCCAGGAGACAAAGGGGGCCCACCTCATCAGGGGCCCACTTGATTATAGGGGGGCCCACCTCATCAGGGGCCCATGTTTCATCGGGCAAGCTGACACCCTGGCCAGTACGCCACTGGGAATAGGTGACGTTTCGGGGTCAAGACCCTTCTTCAGACCGAGAGTCAGGGGAGAGGAGATACTAGGGATATGAAGAGGTACAAAGAACAAATGAATGAAAGGCGAAGACAAACAGACAGACGGTTGTCGGAAGAAGGGTCTCGACCGGAAAAGCCACCTCTTCCTTTGCTCCAGAGATGCTGCCTGTCCCGCTGAGTTACTCCAGCCTTTTGTGCCTAATATCATACTTTTATAACAATATATTAAATAGAGAATTACCCTCAACAGAAGCACTAAGAGAAGATTGGGAACATGAGCTAATGATAAAGATCTCGAAGGATAGATGGGAAAAGTATCTGATGAACACACATAATTGGTCTATTAATGCAAGGCATAATTTAATTCAATTCAAATGATTACATAGACTATATTATTCAAAAACGAGGTTGAATAAATTTTATCCAAACGTCTCTCCCAGATGCGATAAATGTTTGTTTCAAAACGCTAATATAACACATTCATTTGTAGGATGTACAAAGTTGAATACATTTTGGAGCGATATATTTGATATATTTACAAAGCTTTTCAAGTCCACAATAGAACCTAAAACGGAATGGATTATATTTGGAATAATAGTAGGGAAGATAAGCCTTCGGTTTAAACCAGTTCCTCCCTCTCACGAAACGAATGAAAGGTACGTATGTACACTCCAAAGGACACACAATCCCATGTTGCAGCAGTGGGTACCGACTACAGCCACCGAGTCAACATACCAACCAACATAGAAACATAGAAACATAGAAAATAGGTGCAGGAGTAGGCCATTCGGCCCTTCGAGCCTGCACCGCCATTCAATATGATCATAGCTGATCATCCAACTCAGTATCCCGTACCTGCCTTCTCTCCATACCCTCTGATCCCCTTAGCCACAAGGGCCACATCTAACTCCTTCTTAAATATAGCCAATGAACTGGCCTCAACTACCCTCTGTGGCAGAGAGTTCCAGAGATTCACTACTCTCTGTGTGAAAAAAGTTCTTCTCATCTCGGTTTTAAAGGATTTCCCCCTTATCCTTAAGCTGTGACCCCTTGCTAACGCATGCTAATGTGACTTTAAATTTGTATAACATTACCTCCGTTTCTCAAATTGCTTATTAAATTGAAACAATGCAAAGGCAACCTTGTGGACATTCTGTCATTTGCATTTTCATCATATATTCTGCAAAATTGATGTTACTAATTATAAACCTTGTCGGGTGCACGATATATGTTGGCAGTGGGCACACTGACTGCCAGGACAATCCCAGTTCACTGCTCACCTGTATTTATAATGATATTTTTTTTTCTCTAAAACGTGGGGGATTTGAGCAGAAACTATTTTGCACAACGAGAAAGGTCAGCGAGCAGAGGACACAGATATCAGATAATTAGTCAAACAACCAGAGCGATGATCAGGAAACAGGTTGTTTTTTTTTAACTAAGCGAGTGCTCGCAATCTTGGAATGTGTTGATTAAAGCAAGGCCATGGAAGACTCAATAATTGCTTTCAAGAAGGAAATAGACTTGGAATTGAGTTGAGCACAGCACAGGAACATTGTCCTTGTTGGCAGGTCATGTTGCAGTTTTATAAGACGTAGGTGAGGCCACATTTAGAGTACAGTGCTCAGTTCCAGGCACCATGTTATAGGAAAGACATTGTTGAGCTGGAAAGACTACAGCGAAGATTGACGTGGATAAGCTTTTCCCCATTGAGAGGAGGGAAGATTCAAACAAGAGGACATGATTTGAGAATTATGGGACAAAAGTTTAGAGGCAACATGAGGGGGAACTTCTTTACTCAGAGAGTGGTGGCTGTGTGGAATGAGCTTCCAGTGGAAGTGGTGGAGGCAGGTTCGTTTTATCATTTAAAAGTAAATTGGATAGTTATATGGACGGGAAAGGGAATTCTCTGCCACAGAAGGTAGTTGAGGCCACAGTTCATTGGCTATATTTAAGAGGGAGTTAGATGTGGCCCTTGTGGCTAAAGGGATCAGGGGGTATGGAGAGAAGGCAGGGATGGGATACTGAGTTGGATGATCAGCCATGATCATATTGAATGGCGGTGCAGGCTCAAAGGGCCGAATGGCCTACTCCTGCACCTATTTCTATGTTTCTATGTTTCTATTATGGGCGGCACGGTGGCGCAGCGGTAGAGTTACAGCCCCAGCAACCCGGGTTCAATCGGTGCTGTCGGCACGGAGTTTGCACGTTCTCCCCGTGACCTGCGTGGGTTTTCTCCAGAAACCCCAGCCTCCTCCCACACTCCAAGGCCGTACAGGTTTGTAGGTTAATCGTCTTGGAATAAGTGCAAACATTCTCCCTAGTTTGTGTTGGGTCGTGTGGACACATGTGGATCGCCGGTCGGTGCGGACTCGATGGGCCGAAGAGCCTCTAAACTCAATTAATCTAAAATCTCCCAGCTTGATTTAACCCTTCACAAACCACTCCACCAGATAATGCCGGATCACAATTATTCTCTGAATCTTTGCATTAACTATTAAAAATGATCCATAATATATATTTCATTCAGTGAAACCGAGTTCACAGATTGCATACATAATGGCAGGTAATTAGCGAATAATGAGCATTGGGGATAGTTACGATACATATTATTTGAAAGGTTCAGATTGAATTGTGAATGCCATGTGTTTTTCTTTATGATATTATTGCTCAGATTCTGAATAATTTAGCATTAAATTATTGCGTAAAACTGCATTCATAATTCACGCGCATATTTTAAAACAGAAATTATCAAAAATGTTAATAGTTCAACCAGCGGTTCTGTATTTTTAAGGCCACAGTTTGGAAACAGGCCCTTCAGCCCATCGAGTCCATGCTGACCATCGATCACCAGTCTGTATTTTTATCCACTTCACACATCCACCACATACGCATCGTAAACTTTTCACTGTATCTCAGTACACGTGACAATAAACTAAACTAAACTAAATTAAACTAAACTCCATGTACACAAGGGGCAATTTACAGAGACTAATTCACCTACAAACCCGCACATCTTCAGTATGTGGGAAGTCCAGAACAAGGGGTCACAGTTTAAGGATAAGGGGGAAATCTTTTAGGACCGAGATGAGAAAAACCTTTTTCACACAGAGAGTGGTGAATCTGTGGAATTCTCTGCCACAGAAGGTAGTTGAGGCCACACAGTTCATTGGCTATATTTAAGAGGGAGTTAGATGTGGCCCTTGTGGCTAAAGGGATCAGGGGGTATGGAGAGAGGGCAGGTACAGGATACTGAGTTGGACGATCAGCCATGATCATATTTAATGGCGAATGGTGCAGGCTCGAAGGGCCGAATGGCCTCTACTCCTGCACCTAATTTCTATGTTTCTATGTTTCTATGAAACCCGAGCACCCAGAGGAAACCCACACGAGTCACAGGAAGAACATGTAAACTCCACAAAGACAGCATCCAAGGTCAGGATCGAACCTGGATCTCTGGCGCTGTGAGGCAGCAGCTCCACCCGCTGCACCACTTGTTTCTTACATTCGTATATACACAAGGTTGTAATTCTTTGGAATTCTTTACTTCATAGAGTTGTGTTAGTTTAGTTTAGTTTAGTTCAGAGGCAGAGCGTGGAGTCAGGCCCTTTAACCCCTCGCATACTAACACTATCCTACACATACCTCTTCTTCCCGTGTCCATCTTCCATGTTTCAAATGTTGACCTCGCTGTCATCGACTGCCCTGAACAGGACGCAAGCATCCGGTGACAATCAGTGGGAGCCATCACTTGTTACAATAGATGTTGGTGGCAGCAGAATTAGCTCAGGATACTTCCAGCTCCCAGTCCCCCCCCCCAGGAGGCTTCTGTTACGGGGCCCCTTACACACACTAGGGACAATTTACCATTTTACCAAAGCGAATTAACCTACAAACCTGCACATCTTTGGAGTGTGGGAGGAAACCGGAGCTCCTGGAGAAAACCCACTCTAAAGTCCAAAGTGGCCAATGTTCAGTGTAGACTCGGGGCACGACTCGGTGCTTGTTCTTGGCCTTGCTTGGACATTGTCTACCATTGCTTGCTCCACCATTCATTGGCTACAGGATGGACTCCTGGATTTACAAGGTCAAGTAATTATTCATGAATACATTTTGGGAGCATTCAAGAGAGTATTTTTCCCAATTTGAGCGCAGGCTATTTCCGCTTACAACTCTTTAAGACGTTAAGAGACCTGCACATAACTCCACTGTAATAGCAGAACGATGCAGTACATCATTCAAACTATAATGCATGTGCCCTCAGTAAATGACATATTCCGTTCACTATGAGCTGCACCATGGGAGATATATTTATTAAATATATCATAATTATATTGTAACGCTTTCAATATCCAATAGGCCGTTGTGTGCCATTGAACAGACTTGAAGGGACTGTGAAATTTGTTGCTGGTTTTAGTTCGACTGGTAGTCAGTAGTTCCCAGTTAATTAGCAAATTTTACCCTGGTATCTGCCCTACTTTTCCTCCCTGTATTGGACCAGATCCTTAATTCCACTAATAATTCAACCAACAGCAGCATTAATTGAGTGTTTCTAAATAATCCTGCTCCTTACAGCTCAGCGATCGCCACAAGTTAAATCTTTAAAATACATCGCTGACATTACTCAAGCTGGTTTTTCATCCTTGGCGCATGACATATATCATACATCCAGATCTGTTACAAGATAGACCGTGAGTGATAATATCATTCTCTTAGCTGTTCTGTTGGCAGTTGATCCAGCAACCTGAACAAAATTGGCTCTGATTCTCTCTCCAAGATGCTGCCAAAACTGCGGAGTATTTTCAGCATTTTCTATTTATATTTTAGATTTACAGGAACTGCAGTTTTCACTTTTAAATTTTCTTAACTTTGTTTTTCTATTTTAGTCTTTCCTCTCTGTCTTTCCCTCTCCCCCTCTCCCTCTCCTCTCCCTCTCCCTCTCTCTCTCTCCCTCTCTCTCTATCCCCCTCCCTGTCACCCACCCTCCATCATCCTCTCCCTCTCCCCCTCCCCATCCCCCTCCCCCTCCCTATCCTCCTCCCTCCTTAACCCCTCCCTCCCCAGCCCCCTCCAGCCCCCTCTCCCTCCAACTCCCTATCCCTCTCCCCCCTCTCCCTCTCCTTCTCTCCCTATCCCTCTCTCTCTATCCTCCCTCTCTCTCTCTATCCCCCCTCTCTCTCTATCCCCCTCCCTGTCACCACCCTCCATTATCCTCTCCCCCCCTCCTCCCTCTCCCCATCCCCCTCCCCCTCCCCCTCCCCCTCCTCCCTCCTCCCTCCTTAACCCCCCCTCCCCATCCCCCCCCCCCCCCCCCCCCCCTCCCTCTCTCCCTTTCTTCTCTTTCTCTCCTCCCTCCCTCTCTCCTCCTGCCCCCTATTTCCGTGCATTGTTCTTGGTGAAGGATAGCCTCTGGTTATCAGACAAGGGTCTTCCATCGCTGTAAAGCCAGCATCTTGCCTGCTCCATTTTAACGTAGAGTGGAGGGGAGCGGTCCTCGGTCCCAGAGGCCCGCCAAAGAAGTGACACCAGCTATTCCAAGTTGACTCTAACGCTAATGAAGCATTTTTCTGTAGCCAGAGTCTAGATGAGCCTTCCAGTGGCAGCAACAAGGGACAGTTTATATTAATAATTGGGCTTGGGGGCTTTTTTTCCACACAACCTCTTTGCTATCTCTTGGGGGATGGCATTTGCTTCGCGGTCTCATTTACTGTGTAGGAAGGAACACTTTGGTGACTTACTCTAACAAAGTGCTGGAGTAACTCACCGGGTCAGGCAGCATCCCTGGAGAGAAGGAATAAATGATGTTTCGGGTCAGAAACCTTCATCAGACTCATTTACCGCTGGGAACAACGTTCTGTTGGTGTCTTCTCGAAATGGCTCCTGAACAGATTGCGCGCTGACTTTCTAAGGTGGCGTTTAAGAGCCAAACACATGGGTTTGTCTGAAGTCATGTTGGGACCAGGTGACACAGGACAGTGGATTTGCTTCTGGGAAGGAGATGAGAAAAGCAACAATCCAACTATTCAATTGTCATCCAAAATCAAAACTCTGCTGGTGTCGGTAATACTCAACTCTCACAGGGTATTAGAGGGATACGGGCCAAACGCGGGCAGGTGGGACTAGTGCAGGTGGGACATGTTGGACGGTGTGGGTAAACATAGAAACATAGAAAATAGGTGCAGGAGTAGAGGCCATTTGGCCCTTCGAGCCTGCACCATTCGCCATTCAATATGATCATGGCTGATCATCCAACTCAGTATCCTGTACCTGCCTTCTATCCATACCCCCTGATCCCTTTAGCCACAAGGGCCACATCTAACTCCCTCTTAAATATAGCCAATGAACTGTGTGGCCTCAACTACCTTCTGTGGCAGAGAGTTCCAGAGATTCACCAATCTTGTTGGGCTGAAGGGCCTGTTTCCACATTGTATCACTCTATGGCTCCATGTCCTCCAGCCTTGGTTGCCCTCTCCACCCTTCTCTCTCCCACCCGACTCACCTGCCAACCAACCTCTCCTTACCTGGATCCACTTGTCACACAGAGAGTGGTGAATCTCTGGAACTCTCTGCCACAGAGGGTAGTTGAGGCCAGTTTCATTGGCTATATTTAAGAGGGAGTTAGATGTGGCCCTTGTGGCCAAGGGGATCAGAGGGTATGGAGAGAAGGCAGGTACGGGATACTGAGTTGGATGATCAGCCATGATCATATTGAATGGCGGTGCAGGCTCGAAGGGCCGAATGGCCTCTACTCCTGCACCTAATTTCTATGTTACTATGTTTCTATGTTTCTATGTTTGTCAGTTGCTAGTTCTTGCCCCCACACCTTCCCAATGCTGGTGGGATTCAGAGAATAATGCATTGAATGTGGAGGCTGGTGGGCTGAAAGATGAGGACCAAGGGAACTCTACCAACTATCTCCCATCTACTCCATTCATCTACAGAGGGGTCCCAATCCAAAAGGTCACCCGCCCATTTTCCTGCCCACTCTGAAGGGCCTGTTTCCCTGCTAGATGACTCCATGAGTCTGACTCTATCAGGTAGCATCTGTGGAGAGAGAAGCAGCTAACACTCCAGACCTATGATCTTTCACCTGGTCACGAGCATCCGATGAAAGGCCACCAGGTGAAACGTCAATCTTCTCACTCTCCACAGATGCTGCCTGATCTCGAGCCACCTTCAGTGAATCTGTGGAATGCATTGTGGTGGAAGCCAAATCATTGGGTATTATTAAAGCGGAGATTGACAGGTTCTTGATTAGTGCGGGTGTCAGGGGTTACGGAGAGAAGGCAGGAGATCAGGAGTCGATAGATCAGCCATGAATTACAATTAAAACACAAAGTACTTGTGCTGTAATGTAAGGATAAGCACGTGACCAAGAAAACCAAGCACAACGCCAAAGGACTATCTAAACTGATTATACAAACTTATGCTAAAGGCAATAACTAGTCCATTTGCAATAATCAACTGCCTACATGTTAATAAGTACATTAAATAAATAATTATATAGGTGCAGGTATAGCATTGGTTCACTGGTTTCATTGAGTTAGGTCCATGACATTATGATAGAATGGCGGAGTAGATTTGATGGGCCGAATGGCCTAGTACTGCTCCTATGACTTATGATTCACATTTCCAGCAAATTACTGACATTAATCCATTCAAGGACCCAAGCAGTCGTTCCAGGTGCGACAAAGGTTCACCTGTATCTCCTCCAACCTCATCTACTGCATCCGCTGCTCTAGGTGTCAGCTGATTTACATCGGGGAGACTAAGCGTAGGTTGGGCGATCGTTTCGCCGAACACCTCCGCTCAGTCCGCAATAACCATCCTGACCTCCCGGTGGCTCAGCACTTCAACTCCCCGTCCCATTCCCAATCCGACCTCTCTGTCCTGGGTCTCCTCCATTGCCAGAGTGAGCAACAGCGGAAATTGGAGGAACAGCACCTCATATTCCGCCTGGGTTGCCTGCGTCCGGATGGCATTAACATTGAATTCTCCCAATTTTGCTAGCCCTTACTGTCTCCTCCCCTTCCTTAACCCTCTAGCTGTCTCCTCCCACCCTCCCATCCACCCGCCCTCGAGCCCCTCCTCCTCCCCTTTTCCTTCCTTCTCCCCCCCCACCACCCATCAGTCTGAAGAAGGGTTTCGGCCCGAAACGTCGCCTATTTCCTTCGCTCCATAGACGCTGCTGCACCCGCTGAGTTTCTCCAGCTTTTTTGTCTACCTTCGATCTTCCAGCATCTGCAGTTCCTTCTTGAACACTACTGACATTAATCTTTTGATTCCAGATATGTTTTGTAATTTAAGCCTCGAGCTGCCAAGGAGAATTCAAACAAATGTCTCCAGCCCCATCGTCCAGAGAGCACACCAGTAATTTAACCCTTTATTCAGCTGGAGATAGACACAAAATGCTGGAGTAACTCAGCGAGGCGTACCTCTAGTCTCCCTCTCCCCTGACTCTCAGTCTGAAGAAGGGTCACGACCCAAAACGTCACCCATTCCTTCTCTCCAAAGATGCTGCCTGTCCCATAGAAACATAGACATAGAAATTAGGTGCAGGAGTAGGCCATTCGTCCCTTCGAGCCTGCACCGCCATTCAATATGATCATGGCTGATCATCCAACTCAGTATCCCGTACCTGCCTTCTCTCCATACCCCCTGATCCCCTTAGCCACAAGGGCCACATCTAACTCCCTCTTAAATATAGCCAATGAACTGTGGCCTCAACTACCCTCTGTGGCAGAGAGTTCCAGAGATTCACCACTCTCTGTGTGAAAAAAGTTCTTCTCATCTCGGTTTTAAAGGATTTCCCCCTTATCCTTAAGCTGTGACCCCTTGTCCCGCTGAGTTACACCAGCATTCTGTGTCTATCTTCAACCCACAAACCTGCAGATCTTCAGGAGCGGGAGGAAACCAGAGCACCCAGAGAAAACCCACGCGGTCCCAGGGAGAACGTATAAACTCCATAGAGACAGCACCACGAGCTCTATGTTCCATATCACCATCAATTTCCCATCTACACTTTTATCCAGCTGATTAGCTATGGGGAAGACCAGATGGAAGATGTCCTTCATGAACCCATGTCAGTGAACTGGATGTGTTTGCATGACTAATACATTGATATCATTAAACATAGAAACATAGAAATTAGGTGCAGGAGTAGGCCATTCGGCCATTCAATATGATCATGGCTGATCATCCAACTCAGTATCCCGTACCTGCCTTCTCTCCATACCCTCTGATCCCCTTAGCCACAAGGGCCACATCTAACTCCCTCTTAAATATAGCAACTTAAATATAGTATTAACATTACTTTAATTTAGTTTAGTTTAGAGATACACCTTGGAAATAGGCCCTTCGGCCCATCTAGTCCACGCCAACCTGTACACTAGTTCCATGTTATCCCAGTTTCACGTCCTACACACTAGGGGCAATTTACAGAGGCTAATTACCCTGCCGACCTGCACGTCTCTGCAATGTGGGAGGAGACTGGGGCACCTGGAGAAAACCCACGCGGTCACGGGGAGAAGGTACAAACCAAAGATCCTATAGCAGAGGATCTTTGGTACAAACCCCGTACAGACAGGATGGGACCCGGGTCTCTGGTGCTGTTAAAGGCAGCAACTCTACCGCTGCGCCACCAGGGTGGGATTTCACCATTGTCTCTGGAGCAGCTGAATAATTCGTCCATTCTGCTGGCCGTCCGTTACACCGCTACATAAAACGTGTTTTGTTTGCATACCGGGCGTGGATCAACAGATAAAGACACACTCTCCCTTCTCTGTGTTGGGAGGAAATGCAAATGCTGGCTTAAATCGAAGATAGACACAAATACCTGTAGTAACTCGGCTGGTCAGGCAGCATCTCCGGAGAGAAGGAATAAGTCTGGAGAAGGATCTCTCCAGAGATGCTGCCTGGCCCGCGGAGTTACTCCAGCATTTAATGTCTGTCTTGTGTCCCTTCTCTGCCTGGTTTCTACAGTCTACAGGCAGCTGAATCTGAATCTGAGCTCAGTGTAGGCTGTGCCTTGGCAGAGGCTGAGGTGAGGCAGCAGAATGCCAGCTGGCATTGAGCTGCGATCCTTTACAAGGGAGAATGGAGGGAGGGAGGGGAGGGTGGATTGTGTCGAGGAGCAGATGCTGCGGGAAGTGTCAAAAGCGACATTTCAACCTGGCAAGTTAGTGAATGTGTATTGTGCTTCCCAGTGCCGGATGGTCTACTATTAACACCCAGTTCTGTCTGGCTCAATTCCCTGTGCAATAAGTTAAGGATATTTTTGTAACAGTATGAAGAAGAACGGCTCGATACGCCTCAATGTTCCCCATTTGTTTTCCGGATAATCGGCAGACCTTCACAATGGTCAAAGCAACGTGGGGGCCATGGTCCTCGATCAAGGGGGGTGCACGGCCCCCAGCATCAGCTGCCTGAACCTGAATCTGCTCCAAGCTGTGTGATTGAAAGCAAAACGCCTCCAAGTAAAAATAGAAATAGCTGAGGGCACAGAACAAGGTGGCGCAGCGGTAGAGTTGCTGCCTTTACTGCGCCACAGACCCGGGTTCAATCCTGTCCACGGGTGCTGTCTGTACAGTGTTTGCACGTTCTCCCCGTGGGATTTCTCCGGGTGCTCCGGCACTCCAAAGACATGCATGTTTGTGGGTTAATTTGCTGCGGTGAAATTGTAAAATTGTCCCTAGTATTCACGAATTCATGTTCATAAATTCTAAGAGCAGAATTAGGCCATTCGCCCCATCGCGTCTACTCTGCCATTCAATCATAGCTGATTCATAGCAAAAGGATTTGAGTATAGGAGCAGGGAGGTTCTACTGCAGTTGTACAGGGTCTTGGTGAGACCACACCTGGAGTATTGCGTACAGTTTTGGTCTCCTAATCTGAGGAAAGACATTCTTGCCATAGAGGGAGTGCAGAGAAGGTTCACCAGACTGATTCCTGGGATGTCAGAACTTTCATATGAAGAAAGACTGGATAGACTCGGCTTGTACTCGCTAGAATTTAGAAGATTGAGGGAGGGATCTTATAGAAACTTACAAAATGCTTAAGGGGTTGGACAGGCTAGATTCAGGAAGATTGTTCCCGATGTTGGGGAAGTCCAGGACAAGGGGCCACACAGTTTAAGGATAAGGGGTAAATCCTTTAGGACCGAGATGAGAAAAACATTTTTCACACAAAGAGTGGTGAATCTGTGGAATTCTCTGCCACAGAAGGTAGTTCATTGGCTATATTTAAGAGGGAGTTAGATGTGGCCCTTGTGGCTAAAGGGATCAGGGGGTATGGAGAGAAGGCAGGTACAGGATACTGAGTTGAATGATCAGCCATGATCATATTGAATGGCGGTGCAGGCTCGAAGGACCGAATGGCCTACTCCTGCACCTATTGTCTATGTTTCTATCTATCTTTCCCTCTCGACACCATTCTAGACAATTTACAATTTTACCGAATCCAACTAGCCTACTTCAGTCTGAAGAAGGGTCCCGACCCGAAACATCTCCTCTTCCTTTACTCCAGAGATGCTGTCTGTCCCGCTGAGTTTTCGCGGCACTTTGTGTCTATCGTCAACCTACAATCTTTTTTGGAGGTACACAAAAATATTGGAGAAACTCAGCGGGTGCAACAGCATCTATGGAGCGAAGGAAATAGGCGACGTTTCGGGCCGAAACCCTTCTTCAGACTGATGTGGGGGTGGCGGTGAGAAGGAGGGAAAAAGAGGAGGAGACAGCCCGAGGGCTGAGGAAGGGGAGGAGACAGCAAGGACTAACAAAATTGGGAGAATTCAATGTTCATGCCCGCAGGATGCAGACTCCCCAAGCGGAATATGAGGTGCTGTTCCTCCAATTTCCGGTGTTGCTCGCTCTGGCCATGGAGGAGACCCAGGGCAGAGAGGTCGGAGACGGAGTGGGAGGGGGAGTTGAAGTGCTGAGCCACCGGGAGGTCAGCTTGGTTATTGCGGACTGAGCGGAGGTGTTCGGCGAAACGATCGCCCAACCTCCGCTTGGTCTCACCGATGTAGATCAGCTGACATCTAGAGCAGCGGATGCAATAGATGAGGTTGGAAGAGATGCAGGTAAACCTCTGTCGCATCTGGAACGATTGCTTGGGTCCTTGAACGGAGTCGAGGGGGGGAGGTAAAGGGACAAGTGTTGCATCTCTTGCGGTTGCAAGGGAAAGTGCCCGGGGAGGGGGTGGACCGAGAGGGAAGGGAAGAATTGACAAGGGAGTTATGGAGGGGGCGGTCTTTGCGGAAGGCAGATATGGGGGGAGATGGGAAGATGTGGCCAGTAGTGGGGTCACGTTGGAGGTGGCGAAACTGACGGAGGATTATTTTTTGTATGTGACGGCTGGTGGGGTGAAAGGTGAGGACTAGGGGGACTCGGCCCTTGTTGCGAGTGCAGGGATGGGGAGAGAGAGCAGTGTTGCGGGGTATGGAAGAGACCCTGGTGCGAGCCTCATTTATGGTGGAGGAGGGGAACCCCCGTTCCCTGAATAATGAGGACATTTCAGATGTCCTGGTGTGGAACGCCTCATCCTGGGAGCAGATGCGGCGTAGACGGAGGAATTGGGAGTAGGGGGTGGAGTCCTTACAGGAAGCAGGGTGGGAAGAAGTGTAGTCCGGATAGCCATGGGAGTCAGTGGGTTTATAGAGGATGTTGGTCAGAAGTCTATCACCTGCGATGGAGATAGTGAGGTCAAGGAATGGTAGGGAAGTGTCGGAAATGGTTTATAGTGGATGTCGTTTTTGGAGTGTGGGAGGAAACCGGAGCGCCTGGGAGGACGAACAAACTCCGTCCAGAGTCAGACAACACCCCTAGTTCTGTGTCCCAAGTTCTTCTTTCACCAACAATCTTCCATCCAGTCCACTTCACACCATTAGCAATATAACCATATAACCATATAACAATTACAGCACGGAAACAGGCCATCTCGGCCCTACAAGTCCCTGCCGAACAACATTTTTTCCCTTAGTCCCATCTGCCTGCACTCATACCATAACCCTCCATTCCCTTCTCATCCATATGCCTATCCAATTTATTTTTAAATGATACCAACGAACCTGCCTCCACCACTTCCACTGGAAGCTCATTCCACACCGCTACCACTCTCTGAGTAAAGAAGTTCCCCCTCATATTACCCCTAAACTTCTGTCCCTTAATTCTGAAGTCATGTCCTCTTGTTCTCCCCGTGGGATTTCTCCGGGTGCTCCGGCACTCCAAAGACATGCATGTTTGTGGGTTAATTTGCTGCGGTGAAATTGTAAAATTGGCCCTAGTGTTCACGAAATCATGTTCATAAATTCTAAGAGCAGAATTAGACCATTCGCCCCATCGCGTCTACTCTGCCATTCAATCATAGCTGATTCATAGCAAAAGGATTTGAGTATAGGAGCAGGGAGGTTCTACTGCAGTTGTACAGGGTCTTGGTGAGACCACACCTGGAGTATTGCGTACAGTTTTGGTCTCCTAATCTGAGGAAAGACATTCTTGCCATAGAGGGAGTACAAAGAAGGTTCACCAGACTGATTCCTGGGATGTCAGGACTTTCATATGAAGAAAGACTGGATAGACTCGGCTTGTACTCGCTAGAATTTAGAAGATTGAGGGAGGATCTTATAGAAACTTATAAAATGCTTAAGGGGTTGGACAGGCTAGATTCAGGAAGATTGTTCCCGATGTTGGGAAGTCCAGAACAAGGGGTCACAGTTTAAGGATAAGGGGGAAATCTTTTAGGACCGAGATGAGAAAAACATTTTTCACACAGAGAGTGGTGAATCTGTGGAATTCTCTGCCACAGAAGGTAGTTGAGGCCACAGTTCATTGGCTATATTTAAGAGGGAGTTAGATGTGGCCCTTGTGGCTAAAGGGATCAGGGGGATGGAGAGAAGGCAGGTAAGGGATACTGAGTTGGATGATCAGCCATGATCATATTGAATGGCGGTGCAGGCTCGAAGGGCCGAATGGCCTACTCCTGCACCTATTGTCTATGTTTCTATCTATCTTTCCCTCTCGACACCATTCTAGACAATTTACAATTTTACCGAATCCAACCAGCCTACTTCAGTCTGAAGAAGGGTCCCGACCCGAAACGTCTCCTCTTCCTTTACTCCAGAGACGCTGTCTGTCCCGCTGAGTTTTCGCGGCACTTTGTGTCTATCGTCAACCTACAATCGTTTTTGGAGGTACACAAAAATGTTGGAGAAACTCAGCGGGTGCAGCAGCGTCTATGGAGCGAAGGAAATAGGCAACGTTTCGGGCCGAAACCCTTCTTCAGACTGATGGGGGGTGGCGGTGAGAAGGAGGGAAAATGGAGGAGGAGACAGCTCGAGGGCTGAGGAAGGGGAGGAGACAGCAAGGGCTAACAAAATTGGGAGAATTCAATGTTCATGCCCGCAGGATGCAGACTCCCCAAGCGGAATACGAGGTGCTGTTCCTCCAATTTCCGGTGCTGCTCGCTCTGGCCATGGAGGAGACCCAGGACAGAGAGGTCAGATACGGAGTGGGAGGGGGAGTTGAAGTGCTGAGCCACCGGGAGATCAGGTTGGTTAATGCGGAGGTGTTCGGCGAAATGATCGCCCAACCTCCGCTTGGTCTCACCGATGTAGATCAGCTGACATCTAGAGCAGTGGATGCAATAGATGAGGTTGGAGGAGATACAGGTGAACCTCTGTCACACCTGGAACGATTGCTTGGGTCCTTGAACGGAGTCGAGGGGGGAGGTAAAGGGACAAGTGTTGCATCTCTTGCGGTTGCAACGGAAAGTGCCCGGGGAGGGGGTGGTGCAGGAGGGAAGGGAAGAATTGACAAGGGAGTTGCGGAGGGAGCGGTCTTTGTGGAAGGCAGACATGGGGGGAGATGGGAAGATGTGGCGAGTAGTGGGGTCATGTTGGAGGTGGCGAAACTGACGGAGGATTACTTTTTGTATGTGACGGCTGATGGGGTGAAAGGTGAGGACTAGGGGGACTGCGCCCTTGTTGCGAATGGGGGGATGGGGAGAGAGAGCAGTGTTGCGGGGTATGGAAGAGACCCTGGTGCGAGCCTCATCTATGGTGGAGGAGGGGAACCCCCGTTCCCTGAATAATGAGGACATTTCAGATGCCCTGGTGTGGAACGCCTCATCCGTGGAGCAGATGCGGCGTAGGCGGAGGAATTGGGAGTAGGGGATGGAGTCCTTACAGGAAGCAGGGTTGGAAGAAGTGTAGTCCAGATAGCCATGGGAGTCAGTAGGTTTATAGAGGATGTTGGTCAGAAGTCTATCACCTGCGATGGAGATAGTGAGGTCAAGGAATGGTAGGGAAGTGTCGGAAATGGTTTATAGTGGATGTCGTTTTTGGAGTGTGGGAGGAAACCGGAGTGAACAAACTCCGTACAGAGTCAGACAACACCCCTACTTCTGTGTTCCAAGTTCTTCTTTCACCAACAATCTTCCATCCAGTCCACTTCACACCATTAGCAATATAACCATATAAACCATATAACAATTACAGCACGGAAACAGGCCATCTCGGCCCTACAAGTCCGTGCCGAACAACGCTTTTTCCCTTAGTCCCACCTGCCTGCACTCATACCATAACCCTCCATTCCCTTCTCATCCATATGCCTATCCAATTTATTTTTAAATGATACCAACGAACCTGCCTCCACGACTTCCACTGGAAGCTCATTCCACACCGCTACCACTCTCTGAGTAAAGAAGTCCCCCCTCATGTTACCCCTAAACTTCTGTCCCTTAATTCTGAAGTCATGTCCTCTTGTTTGAATCTTCCCTACTCTCAGTGGGAAAAGCTTGTCCACATCAACTCTGTCTATCCCTCTCATCATTTTAAAGACCTCTATCAAGTCCCCCCTTAACCTTCTGCGCTCCAGAGAATAAAGACCTAACTTATTCAACCTATCTCTGACCAATCTGGTGCCCTGTTCTGCATCACTTGTACATTTCCGCTGCAGTCATCTGAAACTAATCAGCAATAGATCCCACAGTCTTGCAATCAACACAAGCAAAAAGACAATCAACTCATCCAAACCTCACAATCAGTTTACCTTCTAGTCTGCCAAACATCACCCAGTCAACGTGGCTATCAATCTAATCCTAATCTACTGTGCTGCCTGCAATGCTGTTTGCGAATCCTCCTGTCTTTCAAATACATTCAAGCAACTCCTTCTGCAGTTGTACAGGGCCCTAGTGAGACCACACCTGGAGTATTGTGTACGGTTTTGGTCCCCTAATTTGAGGAAGGACATTCTTGCTATTGAAGGAGTGCAGCGTAGGTTTACAAGGTTAATTCCCGGGATGGCGGGACTGTCATACGCTGAGAGAATGGAGCAGCTGGGCTTGTACACTCTGGAGTTTAGAAGGATGAGAGGGAATCTCATTCTTTATTAATTATTATTAAAGCTTTATTTCAGACACAGGTCCATATACACATCAAACAGTACAAAGAATTACAAAGATACATTAAGAAATTGCATATTAGCCTAAAATATATATAAGCTATTGCACCAATGCCATCTTAGCCTAGAAGTGAATCTATAGCAGCTTTTCAGAGGGCTGACTAAGGCTTCATTTATGTGGTTCTCTGACTTGTCCAGGCGACACATAAAACTAAACATCAGCTGTCATTGAAACATATAAGATTGTTAAGGGCTTGGACACACTAGAGGCAGGAAACATGTTCCCGATGTTGGGGGAGTGCAGAACCAAGGGCCACACAGTTTAAGAATAAGGAGTAAGCCATTTAGAACGGAGACAAGGAAACACTTTTCCTCACAGAGAGTTGTGAGTGTGTGGAATTCTCTGCCTCAGAGGGCGGTGGAGGCAGGTTCTCTGGAGAGAGCTTTCAAGAGAGAGATAGACTGGGCTCTTAAAAATAGCGGAGTCAGGGGATATGGGGAGAAGGCAGGAACGGGGTACTGATTGGGGATGAACAGCCTTGATCACATTGAATGGCGGTGCTGGCTCGAAGGGCCGAATGGCCTCCTCCTGCACCTATTGTCTATTGTCTATTATCAGCAATATACCTTTCAAATATCATGAACAATGTACTCCACTGCGCTCCATGTTGATCCAAAGAGATAGGAGTAGAATTCGGCCATTCGGCCCATCAAGTCTACTCCGCCATTCAATCATGGCTGATCTATCTCTCCCTCCTGCCCCCATTCTCCTGCCTTCTCCCCATAACCTCTAACACCCGTACTGATCAAGAATCTATCTAACCCTGCCTTAAATGTATCCACTGACTTGGCCTCCACAGCCTTGTGTGGCAAAGAATTCCACAGGCTCACCACCAGGTTTTTTAACATCATTAACAATTTACCCATCCTGACCTTCAAACCTCCCTGACAATATATCTTCCCGTTCTCCAAACGTGACAAGCCATGCCTCTCCCCATCCACACTAAACCTAGGATCAATACACACTCCAGTCCTCAAAACATCATTACCAATATACCATTGGCTGTCTCCTCCCCTTCCTTAACCCTCGAGCTGTCTCCTCCCATCCGCCCGCCCTCGAGCTCCTCCCCCTCCCCTTTTCCTTCCTTCTCCCCTCCCACCCCCCATCAGTCTGAAGAAGGGTTTCGGCCCGAAACGTTGCCCATTTCCTTCGCTCCATGCAAAGAGTTGAACAATCTCCACTATAGGAAATAGGCAACGTTTCGGGCCGAAACCCTTCCGGGTTTCGGCCCGAAACGTCGCCTATTTCCTTCGCTCCATAGATGCTGCTGCACCCGCTGAGTTTCTCCAGCAATTTTGTGTACCTTTGATCATCCAGCATCTGTAGTTCCTTCTTGAACACCATTGTCTCTGGTTGATGTCATTAGCAATGTACCCTTGTCCCATCAAAACCTAGTTGGCAGTGAGATACACCATGGAGACACGAGGAACTGCAGATAGGGGATTTAGTTTAGTTTAGTTTAGAGATACAGCGAAGAAACAGGCCGAGTTCCCTCACTATCCTACACACACAAGGGACATGGAGCACCCGGATAAAACTCACGCAGGTTCACGGGGAGAATGTACAAACTCCGTACAGACAGCACCCGTGGTCAGGATCGAGTGGAGAAAGAGCAGTATTGGTACCAAAAGCTATTATCATGAGCAATATTGGTTCCATCCTGTCAAATTTCTCAGCAATGTAAACCCCAAACAATAAACAAAATGAGCAATGTATCCCTTAGCTTTGCAATATCACTGGCTACACATCCATCTGCCTATCCTCTGAATGTCACTGTCAATATATGTAGGAAAACATAGAAACATAGAAATTAGGTGCAGGAGTAGGCAATTCGGCCCTTCGAGCCTGCACCGCCATTCAATATGATCATGGCTGATCATCCAACTCAGTATCCTGTACCTGCCTTCTCTCCATACCCCCTGATCCCCTTGGCCACAAGGGCCACATCTAACTCCCTCTTAAATATAGCCAATGAACTGTGGCCTCAACTACCTTCTGTGGCAGAGAGTTCCAGAGATTCACCACTCTCTGTGTGAAAAAAGTTCTTCTCATCTCGGTTTTTAAAGGACTTCCCCCCTTATCCTTAAGCTGTGACCCCTTGTCCTGGACTTCCCCATCATCGGGAACAATCTTCCTGCATCTAGCCTGTCCAACCCCTTAAGAATTTTGTAAGTTTCTATAAGATCCCCTCTCAATCTCCTAAATTCTATATAGTATAAACCAATTCTATCCAGTCTTTCTTCATAAGACAGTCCTGACATCCCAGGAATCACTGGTGAACCTTCTCTGCACTCCCTCTATGGCAATAATGTCCCTCAGATTTGGAGACCAAAACTGTACGCAATACTCCAGGTGTGGTCTCACCAAGACCCTGTACAACTGCAGTAGACCCTCCCTGCTCCTATACTCAAATCCTTTTGCAATGAAGGCTAACATACCATTCGCTTTCTTTACTGCCTGCTGCACCTGCATGCCTACCTTCAATGACTGGTGTACCATGACACCAAGGTCTCGTTGCATCTCCCCCTTTCCCAATCGGCCACCATTTAGATAATAGTCTGCTTTCCCGTTTTTGCCACCAAAATGGATAACCTCACATTTATCCACATTATACTGCATCTGCCAAACATTTGCCCACTCACCCAGCCTGTGAAGGAACTGCAGGTGCTGGTTTAAACCAAAGGTGGACACAAAATGCTGGAGTAACTCAGCGGGACAGGCAGCATCTCTGGAGAGAAGGTACAGGTGACGTGTCGGGTTGAGACCTTTCTTCAGACTGATGTCAGGGGGGTGGGCAGGGCAGAGATGGAATGGAGTCGGAGACAGTAAGGCTGGTGGGAGAACTGGGATTGGGGAAGGTTGATGGAGTGAGAGGGAAAGCAAGGGCGATTTGACGTGAGTGGTTCGGCTGCCAGCTTTCCGGTCTAAAAAAATGTAGTCAAAGTTGGAGAGAACCCTCAGCCCGAAGAAGGGTCTCGTCTCGAGAAACGTTGCCTATTTCCTTCGCCACATAGATGCTGCTGCACCTGCTGAGTTCCTCCAGCACTTTTGTCTACCTTGTCTACTTTTCCAGCATCTGCAGTTCCTTCTTGAACAGAGAGAATAACTTTACCCGTTTCGAGTCGTGACAGGTACAGGGACAAAGATCGAAAGGACGAGCCTTGAAAGACATGCACGCGCAGAACATGGTATGTTCACAGGGAACTGCAGGTGCCAAAGAAAGACACAATGTGCTGGAGTAAATCATAGAAACATAGAACATAGAAAATCGGTGCAGGAGTAGAGGCCATTCGGCCCTTCGAGCCTGCACCGCCATTCAATATGATCATGGCCGATCATCCAACTCAGTATCCCGTACCTGCCTTCTCTCCATACCCCCTGATCCCCTTAGCCACAAGGGCCACATCTAACTCCCTCTTAAATATAGCCAATGAACTGGCCTCAACTACCCTCTGTGGCAGAGAGTTCCAGAGATTCACCACTCTCTGTGTGAAAAAAGTTCTTCTCATCTCGGTTTTAAAGGATTTCCCCCTTATCCTTAAGCTGTGACCCCTTGTCCTGGACTTCCCCAACATCGGGAACAATCAGTGGGCCTAGAAGCATCTCTGGAGAACATGGACAGGCGACGTTGTGGGTCAGGAGAAGTGTTTCGACCCAAAACATCACACGTTCAGCAGCCGAGGTCCCTGATTAAATCTGGGTCCCTGGATATGTGAGGCTGCTGTTTTATCAAATGCACCATTGTGCTGCCCTCTAACAACCACTCCCAATCTTTCAGCACTGCATTGTTTGTACATCAGCAACGTTTCATTTCATCATAACAGGGCGTTCTTCTGAACAAAGTTCGAACCTGTAGCAGTCGGACTTGGATTAGTGTGGTTTATTGTCACGGGTACCGAGGTACAGTGAAATGTTTTTTTATTGCGTGCTAACCAGTCAGCGGAAAGACTATACACGAGCCGTCGATGATGCCGAGCTACATGATAAAGGGAATAACGTTTACTGCAAGATAAGATCCCGGTAAAGTCCAATTGAAGATAGTCCGAGGATCCTCAATGAGGTGGATGGTACAGTAGCTCAGGACCGCTCTCTAGTTGTTAGTAGGATGGTAAACCAATAGGCCTACAGTACTATTTTTAAGAAGATTAAGTTAACTTTGGAATGATTCCCTCAGTCTGAAGAAGGGTCTCGGCCTGAAATGTCGCCTATTCCTTCGCTCCATAGATGCTGCCTCACCCGCTGAGTTTCTCCAGTGTTTTTGTCTACCTTCGATTTTTCCAGCATCTGCAGTTCCTTCTTACCCAACATGATGGGGGAATAAATACTGGTTTTCCAACAATGCCCAGATCTCACTAAAAGGAATGTGTAGGAAGGAACTGCAGATGCTGGATTAAACCGAAGATAGACATTATATGGGCCGGTCCCACGAGCATGCAACTGCATGTGGCAAACGCGACCAAACCAGAAGCGGGGGCCGCGCGGAGGTCGAGTGAGTGACATGAAGTTCGAGCGAAGTCCGCGGGATGTTCGCGCTTGACGTACGGCGTCGAGGCTTCTGCGGGCCGACAGGCCGTTGCCGCGCGGAATTTTTGAACACGGTCAGTTTTTCGGAGTCCCGCGCGATGTCGGGACCAGCTCCGCACAACTGCATACGGCTCCGGCGATCGAAGTGGGACCGGCACCGCGAGGGCGTACGGCTCAAGCGACCACGTTAGCTCGCGCTTGCCGCATGGAGTCGCATGGGTCAAGCTTGCCGCATGGAGTCGCATGCTCATGGGACAGGCCCTTAAATGCTGGAGTAACTCAGCGGGACAGGCAGCATCTCTGGAGAGAGGAAGGGTTTCTGCCTGAAGAAGGGTCACACAGAGAGTGGTGAATCTCTGGAACTCTCTGCCGTAGAGGGTAGTCGAGGCCAGTTCATTGGCTATATTTAAGAGGGAGTTAGATGTGGCCCTTGTGGGGGATCAGAGGGTATGGAGAGAAGGCAGGTACAGGATACTGAGTTGGATGATCAGCCATGATCATATTGAATGGCGGTGCAGGCTCGAAGGGCCGAATGGCCTCTACTCCTGCACCTAATTTCTATGTTTTCTATGTTTCTAAAACGTCACTAATTCCTTCTCTCCAGAGACGCTGCCTGTCCCGCTGAGGTTTTGTGTCCATCTCCCTAAAATGACCCAAAAATATGATTCCCACTTCTGGGAGATGACTGTGTACAACTTGAGTAAGTGAATTTGTCAGCTGAAAAATGCCATGGATCGGTCTGTGTAGAGAGATAGAAAATGTTAACGCTTCTTACAGTCAGGCCATTGACAATCTATTATCCTCACTAAAAACCCGTCACGGCATGGGCCTTCGTGTCTGCAAATCTTGGATCGATTATAGGTGGGTAAGAAAAACTTGCATGGAAATTAAAGACTTGGTTGAAGAGACATAGTGTCGAAACATGGTCGGGTGGCACGGTGGCGCAGCGGTAGAGTTGCTGCATTGCAGCGCTTACAGCGTCAGGGACCGCGCTTACAGTTCGATCCCGACTACCCATGCTGTCTGTGCGGAGTTTGCACGTTCTCCCCGTGACCTGCGTGGGTTTTCTCCGAGATCTTCGGTTTCCTCCCACACTCGAAAGACGTGCAGGTTTGTAGGTTAATTGGCTTGATATAAAGGTTGTAAAATAAATGTCCCTAGTGTGTAGGATCATGTTAGTTGGTCAGTACGGGCTAGGCGGGCCGAAGGGCCTGTGTCCGCGCTGTATCGCAAGAACGAAACAACAAAAAACTCAGGAGACCAGCACGAAATGGCTTTGTACTTTTGACATTTTGAGCTGTGACATTTGAAGTGTATTAGATGTGAGATAATTTAATCTTTCGCTCGAAAATCTTCGCCGGTGTTGTCATGGTGAACTGAGGAATAAGCTGTTCTCTAACAATAGACCTGACATTCTTGCACAGCGATGATGGGTAATATATTCCTGTGGCTCAGTGCTCTCTTGCTCAGCTCTGGGTCAGAAGAGGAGTGAAACACACACACATTAAACTGATGGGTGGGCTGAAAGGTGGTCTACAGAGCCCTGGATTCAATGCTAAACTTGTCCTCCTTCCCAACTGGTTATTAAAGGTGCTCAGAATGAACTGTAAATCCTGACAATGCAGCACAAAATGTAGATGATAGAAACATAGAAACATAGAAATTAGGTGCAGGAGTAGAGGCCATTCGGCCCTTCGAGCCTGCACCGCCATTCAATATGATCATGGCTGATCATCCAACTCAGTATCCCGTACCTGCCTTCTCTCCATACCCCCTGATCCCCTTAGCCACAAGGGCCACATCTAACTCCCTCTTAAATATAGCCAATGAACTGTGGCCTCAACTACCTTCTGTGGCAGAGAGTTCCAGAGATTCACCACTCTCTGTGTGAAAAAAGTTCTTCTCATCTCGGTTTTAAAGGATTTCCCCCTTTATCCTTAAGCTGTGACCCCCTTGTCCTGGACTTCCCCAACATCGGGAACAATCTTCCTGCATCTAGCCTGTCCAACCCCTTAAGAATTTTGTAAGTTTCTATAAGATCCCCCCTCAATCTTCTAAATGATGTGGACTTGTTTAGTTTTGTTTAGAGTTGCAGCGCGGAATCAGGCCCTTCGGCCAGGCCAGCGAGTCCACTCCGACCAGCGACCACCCCTGTACACTAGCACTATCCTACACACACCAGGGACAATGTACACAAGAGCTAATAGGACTTGATGTTTCAATCCCTGTAATAAGTCGGGACTCTTGCTATTTGCAGTGGGATTGGAGTGGTGAAAAGTAGGGTAGGTACGTCAATGAGTCATCAGGTGGGCACCCTCCTCCTTTGCCGTTTCATTGATAAGCCCACGACATCTCCAGAGGGCTCAACGGTGATACCTGGTGTCCCAGTTACACCCCCCTCAGTTCCATACCCCCTTGCAGCCCAATTGTTGACTTTCCTTTTGATCCAAATCCAATTGGTGCTTTTTTCTGCAGAATTTGAGAATGATTTGATTGCTTGCTGGAGGGAGCTAGTCCTCACCCCCCATTTTCTTTAATAGCCTGGTCATAGATGTGGCAACAAATCTCCTGCATCCCACTTCAATAGGGGAAATCTTGGTCTTCCAGCCATGCTGGGAAGCTTCAGTTGCCAGCTCAGAGCACTTGGTCTTTTTCCTCTCATCAGCTTCTTCATGGAACTGGCAAATCCAGCCAATTAACCTACAAACCTGCATGCCTTGGGAAACCAGTGAACTCGGAGGAAATACATTCTTGCCATAGAGGGAGTACAGAGAAGGTTCACCAGACTGATTACTGGGATGGCAGGACTTTCATATCAAGAAAGACTGGATAGACTCGGCTTGTACTCGCTAGAATTTAGAAGATTGAGGGGGGATCTTATAGAAACGTACAAAATTCTTAAGGGGTTGGACAGGGCTAGATGCAGGAAGATTGTTCCCGATGTCGGGGAAGTCCAGGACAAGGGGTCACACAGTTTAAGGATAAGGGGGAAATCTTTTAGGACCGAGATGAGGAAAACATTTTTCACACAGAGAGTGGTGAATCTCTGGAATTCTCTGCCACAGAAGGTAGTTGAGGCCAGTTCATTGGCTATATTTAAGAGGGAGTTAGATATGGCCCTTGTGGCTAAAGGGATCAGGGGGTATGGAGAGAAGGCAGGTACGGGATACTGAGTTGGATGATCAGCCATGATCATATTGAATGGCGGTGCAGGCTCAAAGGGCCAAATGGCCTCTACTCCTGCACCTAATTTCTATGTTTCTATGTTTCTAAAACACACGTGGCCACAGGGAGCCCGTACAAACTCAGTGCAGTCAGCACCCGTGGTCAGGATCGAACTGAGGACCCTGGCATTGTAAGGCAGCAGCTCTACCGCTGCGCCATTGTACACCCTGAATTATCGCTCATTTAATGGTTGGTTATAAAACCTGGTCAGATGCACTTATTGTGATCAGAAAGTATTTACTGACTACAAAGCACTTTGAAACGCCAGATTCTGAAAACAGTTATACCAACGCAAAATATATCTTTCGGCCTTTTTGTTCTGGTCAATGAGATATAGAAATTCTTACATCAATAATTTATTTTTTTGCCAAAGAAAATCAGAACAACATTTCAATACTAGTCACAGTTAAATCCTGTAATCTAATTGATTGCAAATAAATGGCCCGTAAAAAGAAAGATTTGACTTTAGGAAGTGATTTCTCTTCTGTTTCAGGTCTTCCCTCTTCTCTTCTAACAACCAACAAATATTTTTAAAGCATAAGTAGTTTTTATAACTTAAGTACTTAAAGTTTTATAACTTTTTAGTACTTAAAAAAGCCGATTTGTACAATGAAAGCTCCCATGAAATGAGAGCAATGTGATATTGGTTGTGTAAAGTTGTGTTTTGGATGCCTGATGAAGGGTCTCGACACGAACAAACGTGACCCGCTGAGTTACTTGAGCATTTTTTGTCTAAACCAGCATCTGCAGTTCCTTCTTATACAGGATGAATATTAGCCCAGGTTCCAGTGGATAATTCACTTGCAAATTTTCCGTGGGGTCCTGTGCATTCATCTGGCACAGAAGACGGGGCATGTCTATTGTAAATGGGACATGTTGGGCGGAGTGGTCAAGTTGGGCCAATGGGCCTGTTGCCATTGACTCTATAAGCTTTGTGGCTGTTGCCTAACATCTCATTAGGTCATAAGATCATAAGTGATAGGAGCAGAATTAGGCCATTCTGCCCATCGAGTCTACTCCACTGTTCAATCATGGCTGATCTATCTCTCCTTCCTAACCCCATTCTCCTGCCTTCTCCCAATAACCCCTGACACCCGTACTAATCAATAATCTATCTATCTGTGCCTTAAATATATCCATTGGCGGACTTCTGTGGCAACGAATTCCACAGATTCACCGCTCTCTGACTAAAGAAATTCCTCCCCATCTCCTTCCGAAAGGAATGCATTTCGTTGTCTCTGTACTGTACACTGACAATGACAATTAAATTGAATCTGAATCTGAATCTGAATCTGAATGTCCTTTAATTCTAAGGCTATGACCTCTAGTCCTAGACTCCAAATCCGAGGAAGGACATTATTGCCATAGAGGGAGTGCAGAGAAGGTTCACCAGACTGATTCCTGGGATGTCAGGACTGTCTTATGAAGAAAGGCTGGATAGACTTGGTTTATACTCTCTAGAATTTAGGAGATTGAGAGGGGATCTTATAGAAACTTACGAAATTCTTAAGGGGTTGGACAGGCTAGATGCAGGAAGATTGTTCCCGATGTTGGGGAAGTCCAGGACAAGGGGTCACAGCTTAAGGATAAGGGGGAAATCCTTTAAAACCGAGATTAGAAGAACTTTTTTCACACAGAGAGTGGTGAATCTCTGGAACTCTCTGCCGCAGAGGGTAGTCGAGGCCAGTTCATTGGCTATATTTAAGAGGGAGTTAGATGTGGCCCTTGTGGCTAAGGGGATCAGAGGGTATGAGAGAAGGGCAGGTACGGGATACTGAGTTGGATGATCAGCCATGATCATATTGAATGGCGGTGCAGGCTCGAAGGGCCGAATGGCCTACTCCTGCACCTATTGTCTATGTTTTCTATGTTTCTATGACTCTTCCACTAGTGGAAACATCCTCTCCACATCCACTCTATTCAAGCCTTTCACAATTCTACACGTTTTAATGAGGTCCCCCCTCATTCTTCTAAACTCCAGCGAGTACAGGCCCAGTGCCGTCAAACGCTCATCATATGTTAACCCACTCATTCCTGGGATCATTCTTGTAAACCTGCTCTGGACCCTCTCCAGAGCCAACACTTTCTTTCTCAGATATGGGGCCCAAAATTGCTCACAATGCTCCAAATGCAGCCTGACCAGTGCCTTATAGAACCTCAGCGTTACTTTGCTGTTTTTGTATTCTAGCCCTCCTGTAATAAATGCTAGCAATTTCTTTACTGCCAATTTAACTCTACTGCCTTTTGGGAATCCTGCACCAGCACTCCCATCTCCTTCACCTCCGATTTCTGGATTCACCCCCCATTTAGAAAATAGCCTACGCCTTTATTCCTAATCCCAATATGCATTGGTAGCAGAATAAACTGGTTTAGATTCACTTTTTTGCTCCCATCCTGCCTGTTCCTTTCTGCCCCAGACTCTCAACTGACCAATAATTGATACAAGGGTTTAGGTTCCAGTTTATCATTGTCACATGCTGAGCTACAGTATGAAGCATTATTTTACCTGCTGTGCAATCAGATCAGATGATATTTTATATAGATTCACAGCGTCGCAGTGGTTACTGCCTCACAGCGCCAGAGACCCAGGTTCAATCCTGACTACGGGAGCTGTCTGTACAGAGTTTGTACATTGGCTCTGTGACCGCGTGGGTTTTTCTCCAGCTGCTCTGGTTTCCTCCCACACTCAAGATGTGCAGGTTTGTAGGCTAATTGGCTTCAGGTAAAAGATTCTAAATTGGCTCTTCAGTGTAGGATAGAACTAGAGTACGGGGTGAATGCTGTTCGTCGCGGACTCGGTGGGCCGAAGGGACTCTTCTCCGCATTGTATCTCTAAAGTCTAAGATGTTATAAGGACCATTCAGAAGCCAGATAAAAGAGGGGACAGAAGCTGTTCTTCAATCTGGACAAGCTGCAGTTATGCCATTCTTAAAACAAGATCAGTAAATCCTGCATTTAGTATTTGCTGTTACTACAAGATTTTATTGGTGAGAAAACATCGAATCAATTGTCCAGTTTGAGCATCAGGGATCTATCTTTTTATCAGCTTAAACTGTAAAATGTGTCCCCCTGCTCACCTGCAGATTGAGATAAGGAAAGACTAATATTGTTGGCCTATAATGATATCCATGTTCTCCTGCTATTTATGTGTTGGCTAAGGCCTTTGTGTTGGGCAGTGGCAGGCAGCGTGAATCTGTCAAATGTAATCTTTGAACCTGAAGCAATGATCATTACTGAAGATGAGTTCTCTCCTTCGCTGAATCTTTCCCTTTCAATTATCCTCCCTATCTGCACCCAGTCAATAATACATGACTACAAAATAGTCTCCAATCTCCCGAACTCCAGAAATACAGGGTAACCATAGCAACACATTCTCACTGGAACCCAGTTTGAAGGAGCAACAGAGATATCAAACTGGCTGGTGAGATTCAGGAAAGTGGAGGGGGAGGTGGGGGGGCACTAACATCAAAGATAAATAGCTTTAAAGAGCTATGTTTAGTTTAGCTTGGAGACAGGGCAAGGAAACAGGCCCTTCGGCCCACCAAGTACGTACTGACCAGCATTCCCCGCGCATTAACACCATCCTACACCCACTAGGGGCAATTTATACTTATACCAAGCTAATTAACCTACAAACCTGCACGTCTTTGGAGTGTGGGAGGAAACCGAAGATCTCGGAGAAAACCCGGGTAGGTCACGGGGAGAACATGCAAACTCCGCACAGACAGCATGCAGTTGCCAACTTTCTCGTTCCCAAATAAGGGACAAAGGGTCAAAATGCGGGACAAATTCCCCACGGCAATTCGTCGACCGGCTGGGCCGTGTCTGGGTGAATGATGAGTTGGCCCCGGGTGCTGGACTGCACACACAAGGCCCAGCCGGCGGGGCCAGCTGAGGAGTTTTGTCCCACAGCGCCCCGTCCAATTCATGAACCGATGATCGGCCGTGAGAAGGAGGGGCGGTGGTGGTGGAGTCGGCGGTAAGCGAAGGTCCGAAGGTCGGACAGCTGGCCGGGCTGCCGACTGACCGACGGGGCCAGAGGCGAGGTGCTGCTGCTGCACTCCATGGGCTGCACTACGTCGGGACGGGTGGGGCGGGGCCATGCGCCGCGCTCCGACCTGACAGTCCCCTCGACCCGAGTAGTAACGGTCAAATACGGGACAAGGGCGGTCCCGTACGGGACAAACTAATTAAAGTCAAGTCAAGTCAAGAGAGTTTGTTGTCATGTATCCCAGATAGGACAAAGTAATTCTTGTTTGCTGCAGCACAGCAGAATATTTTACGCATGAATACAGATCAGATCAGTGTGTCCATATACCATACAATATATATATATACAGACACACATAAATACACACAGAAAGTGCAATAGGCTGTTATAGTTCATAGTTTGTTTGAAGTTGTGTTCAATAGTCTGTCGGCTGTGGGGAAGTAGCTATTCCTGAACCTGGATGTTGCAGACTTCAGGCTCCTGTACCTTCTACCTGATGGGGTAGAAGTGGGGAGATGAGTGTGTGGCCAGGATGGTGTGGGTCCTTGATGATGCTGGAAGTCTTTTTGAGGCAGCGACTGTGATAGATCCCCTCAATGGTGGTGAGGTCAGAGCCGGTGATGGACTGGGCAGTGTTTACAACTTTTTGCAGTCTTTTCCTCTCCAGGACGCTCAAGTTGCCGAACCAAGCCACGATGCAACCGGTCAGCATGCTCTCTGCTGTACACCTGTAGAAGTTAGAGAGAGTACAATATACGGGATGTCCCGGCTAATACGGGACAGTTGGCATCCTTAGACAAGCACCCGTAGTCGGGATCAAACCATGGGTCTCTGCCGCTGTAAGGCAGCAACTCTAGCGCTGTGCCACCTTGCTGCCCGATTTGATAAAGGCTGTGTGGGGTTTGACAGCAGATTCTAACCCCTGTACCCAGCCCAAACATAGCCACTCTTTATAGATTTCCTCTCCTGCAAATCGAGCAGATGAACAATTTAAGAAAGAGTCTGGCTGTACGCACACACAAGTATATTTAGCTCGTTGCCGCGATATTTCTATTTTTCTCCCACCTCCCACTCCCACCTGCTGAACAACAGATGTAAGGACTTCCTCCAAGAGCTTCAGCGATGAACAGCGCTTACAGCACCGGGCGACACAGGTTCGATCCTGACTACGGGCGCTGTCTGTACGGAGTTTTTACGTTCTCCCCGTGACCGCATGGGTTTCCTACGAGATCTTCGGTTTCTTCCCACACTCCAAAGTCGGCCGGTGCAGGCCCGATGGGCCGAAGGGCCTGTTTTCACGCTGTATCTCTAAACTAAACTAAACTGAACATGAATAGGGATAGGTAGGATATAAACCATGGGCACACAGTTGAGATCAGAGTGCCTTGGCCTTATGTGTAGGAAGGAACTGCAGATGCTGATTTACGCCGCAGATAGGCGCAAAAAGCTGGAGTAACTCAGCGGGACAGGCAGCATCTCCGGAGAGAAGGAATGGGTGACGTTTCGGGTGGAGACCCTTCTTCAGACTGAGAGTCAGGGAGGGGGGTTACATATGAATCCAGGAATCACTGGATTAGCATATGAAGAGCGTTTGACAGCGCTGGTGTTTAGAAGGATGAGCGGGAATCTCTTTGTAACGTACCGAATAGTGAAAGGCCCAGATAGAGTGAATGTGGGGAGAATGTTTCTACTAGTGGGAGTGTCCGGGACCACAGGTCATGCCCTCAGAATAAAAGGATGTTCCTTTGGAAAGTAGATGAGGAGGAAGGGAGCAATCATTTGGGGGAGCTGAAAGTGAAGGGGAGGGGAGGGGAGGGGAGGGGAGAGGAGAGAGGAGAGGAGGGGAGGGGAGGGGAGGGGAGGGGAGGGGAGGGGAGGGGAGGGGAGAGGAATGTGCATCTAGTGGTGGAACCCAGTGCGTGTTGACAAAACTGTGAAAGGTTTTTACCCAGAATAGGGAAATCGAAGGACATTTGTGTGAGGTGAGAGAGGGGAGATTTAATACAAACCTGAGGGGCAACCTGTTCAGTCAGAGGGTGGTGGGTGTATGGAACGAGCTGCCGGAGGAGATAGTTGAGGCTGGGACTATCCCAACGTTTAAATATAGAAACATAGAAACAAGGTGCAGGAGTAGGCCATTCGGCCCTTCGAGCCTGCACCATTCGCCATTCAATATGATCATGGCTGATCGTCCAACTCAGTATCCTGTACCTGCCTTCTCTCCATACCCCCTGATCCCTTTAGCCACAAGGGCCACATCTAACTCCCTCTTAAATATAGCCAATGAACTGTGTGGCCTCAACTACCTTCTGTGGCAGAGAGTTCCACAGATTCACCACTCTCTGTGTGAAAAATGTTTATTTCTCTGATACAGTCTCAATCCCACGGCACGGTGGTGCAGTGGTGAAGTCGCTGCCTTTCAGCGCAAGAGACCCGGGTTCAATCCTGAGTACGTGCGCTTGTCTGTACGGAGTTTCAACGTTCTCCCCGTGACTTGCGTGGGTTTTCGCCGGGGCCCCCAGCCTCCTCTCACACTCGAAAGATGTACAGGTTTGTCGGTTACTTGGCTTGGTTTAATTGTAAATTGTCCCTAATGTGTGTAAGATGGTGTTAGTACGTGGGGATCGCTGGTCAGAGTGGACACAGTGGGCCGTAGAGCCTGTGTCCGCGATGTATCTTTAAACTAATCGATGATGCTGCCTGACCCGTTGAGTTTCTCCAGCATTTGTGTTTTGTGCTCCAGATTCCAGCATCAGCAATTTCTCTCGTCTACTCTCTTTGTTCTCCTTCCCCTCCCCACTGCTTTGTGATTTAAAACCTGACTGGTTGATGTATCTTCTCCGGTTGTAGATACATAGAAACATAGAAATTAGGTGCAGGAGTAGGCCATTCAGCCCTTCGAGCCTGCACCGCCATTCAATATGATCATGGCTGATCATCCAACTCAGTATCCTGTACCTGCCCTCTCTCCATACCCTCTGATCCCCTTAGCCACAAGGGCCACATCAAACTCCCTCTTAAATATAGCCAATGAACTGTGGCCTCGACTACCCTCTGTGGCAGAGAGTTCCAGAGATTCACCACTCTCTGTGTGAAAAAAGTTCTGCTCATCTCGGTTTTAAAGGATTTCCCCCTTATCCTTAAGCTGTGACCCCTTGTCCTGGACTTCCCTAACATCGGGAACAATCTTCCTGCATCTAGCCTGTCCAACCCCTTAAGAATTTTGTAAGTTTCTATAAGATCCCCTCTCAATCTCCTAAATTCTAAAGAGTATAAACCAAGTCTATCCAGTCTTTCTTCATAAGACAGTCCTGACATCCCAGGAATCAGTCTGGTGAACTTTCTCTGCACTCCCTCTATGGCAATAATGTCCTTCCTCAGATTTGGAGACCAAAACTGTACACAATACTCCAGGTGTGGTCTCACCAAGACCCTGTACAACTGTAGTAGAACCTCCCTGCTCCTATACTCAAATCCTTTTGCTATGAAAGCTAACATACCATTGGCTTTCTTCACTGCCTGCTGCACCTGCATGCCTACTTTCAGTGACTGGTGTACCATGACACCCAGGTCTCGCTGCATCTCCCCCTTTTCCTAGTCGGCCACCATTTAGATAATAGTCTGCTTTCCTGTTTTGTGGTGGAGGAACTGTTTCTCCTTCCACAGATGCTGCCTGACCTGCAGAGCGTTTCCCCGCACTTTGTGCTGTGATTCTCATAAGATCATCAGGTCATAAGTGATAGGAGCAGAACTAGGCCATTCGGCCCATCAAGTCTACTCTGCCATCAAATCCTGGCTGATCTATCTCTCCCTCCTAACCCCATTCTCCTGCCTTCTCCGCCATGACCCAGGTTTTGCAGGGGTATGAGTTGTGAGGCCAGTGTACCGTGGGCTTGAGGAGCCTTGTGACACACTGCTGTGTTGTCAGGTGTTCATTCACTTCTTACTGCAAGGAAGCAGCTCACCTGGTGCATGATAAATCTTCATTACGTCTTGCAGCCAGCCTGCGCCAACATCCCATCAGGGACCTGTTCCACTTTTTACATTCTGATGAATCAACACATTCCTCAGTCGCAGAATATTTTATGAGTTCAGAGCCATAAGAGAGGAGATGCAGAACCTTTGGGTCCTTAGTTCGTGATCTTGTCCCTTAGTTATCCTGCCTCTCATTATCGTTCTCTCTGAGTTCAGCCTCATTGGACCTCATTAGCTGGCACCCAACACGGGCGACTGTCTGTATGTTGATCACAGATGTGGAGCTGCAATCACACATTACAAGCGCTCCACCTCTAAACCTCTACCCTGGCTGCAGCAGCATTTCTTCTGCTGTTATCAGGCAACTGAACCATCCAACCACGACTAAAAAAAATGAAATGAAATGATTCAATTTAATTGTCCATTGTCAGTGTACAGTACAGAGACACTCAGACTATGCTTTGAAAGGGAGACACAGGGCTTTGCCCGCGCCTGCCGCCGTTGCAAAGAACAGTGTCTCAATAGGACAATACAGTACGCACACCAAGCGGGGAGGTCGCCAGCCGAACTCTTAGCCCATTCGGCCCTAGATAGACAGCTGCCCTAAACTACTGCCACCTCAGCCATTCAATGTCATTGATCGGACTTTGGGCTTTATCTTGTACTCAGTGTTCCCAATCATGATAGGTGCCCATTCGGCCCTTCGAGCCTTCCGCCCCATATATGGCTCATGGCTATTTTCCCCAAGAGCCCTATGCTTTCTCCCATCCCTCTCCGCTATTTTTAGCCCTATCTCTTGAAAGCATCCAGAGAACCGGCCTCCTCCACCGCCGTCTGAGGCAGAGAATTCCACAGACTCACCACTCTCTGTGAGAAAAAGTGTTTCCTCGTCTCCGTTCTAAATGGCTTACTCCTTATTCTTGAACTGTGGCCCCTGGTTCTAGACTCCCCCACCATCGGGAACATGTTTCCTGCCTCTAGCGTGTCCAAGCCCTTAACAATCTTATATATGTTTCAATGAGATACCCTCTCATCCTTGTACACTCCAGAGTGTACAAGCCCACAGCCGCTCCATTCTCTCAGCATATGACAGTCCTGCCATCCCGGGAATTAACCTTGTAAACCTACGCTGCACTCCCTCAATAGCAAGAATGTCCTTCCTCAAAACTGCACACAATACTCCAGGTGTGGCCTCACTAGGGCCCTGTACAACTGCAGAAGGACCTCTTTGCTCCGATTCTCGACTCCTCTTGTTGACGTTATTCCCTTCATCACGTGGGTGACTCGCTTGCAATCATGTCCTGTCTTTCCGCAGACTGGTTAGTACACAACCAAGACATACATTTTCCACTCTGCCATGGTACATGTGGGTAAAGTGCGGTAGAGTTACTGCCTTGCAGTGCCAGAGACCTGGATTCGATCCTGACTACAGCAGGTGCTGTCTGTACAGAGTTTGCAGGTTCTCCCCGTGACCAGCAGCGGCTGGGACTGTAAAATTGTACCAGAATGGTGCGTATGGATTCAGTGAGCTGTTCGGGAACGGGAAGGAACTGCAGATGCTGGTTTAAACCGAAGATACACACAAATTGCTGGAGTAATTCAGTGGGACAGGCAGCATCACTGGAGAGAGGAAGGGTCTCTGCCTGAAGAAGGGTCACGACCCGAAACATCTCCCATTCCTTCTCTCCAGAGATGCTGCCTGTCCCGCTGAGTTACTCCAGCATTTTGTGTCTATCTTGAGCTGTTCTGTACATTCTGTACTAACTGGGGATTGTGCAAAGAAAAGCATTTCATTATACCTGGTACACAAGAAACCTGAGACCAGACACACTCCTGCCTATGAAGTACACGTCTTATTACACTTCCACAGTAATGCCAATGGATTCAATTAGTTTCATTGTTCGTACACTCTCGTTATCACCTTCTCCCCAGCCAACAACAGACCATTGTGGGCTCCACCTTTCCTTGATCACCGATGCTGGCTTTGATTTGTTCTTTCATTCATTTGTTCTTTGTAGCTCAGCACGTTCGGTGCTGGCCCGAAGGGCTGAATGGCCTCCTCCTGCACCTATTGTCTATTGTCTACCTGTTCATAACTATAGTTTCCCTTTCATCAGACTCTTATCTCTTTTAGAGAGAGTCATCGAGTGATACAGCCTGGAAACAGGCCCTTCAGCCCAACTTGCCCATACCAGCCAACATGTCCCAGCTACACTAGTCCAACCTACCTGCACTTGGACCATATCCCTCCAAACCTGTTCTATCCATGCACCTCTCTAACTGTTTCTTAAACGTTGGGATAGTCCCAGCCTCAACTACCTCCTCTGGCAGCTCGTTCCATACACCCAACCACCACCTTTTCTGTTTTCTCCAGAGATGCTGCCTGACCCGCTGAGTTACTCCAGCATCTTGTGTCCAACTGAATTTCAGAGACCAGCTATGGGGTGAAGAAGTCACTATAGAGCGCCTTTAGCACCATAAGCCAAGGATGGAGTTTACAAGATTGTTACAAGATCGCTGACAGCTGCAAATTCCGTGTGATATTTTCTGCAGATGTGAAAGCTGATCTTTCGAAGCTTATTTTTCGAAGCTTATTACAGCAAAAAAATTGTATTCTTAATTAGTTAAATTATTGCATCGATAGAAGATGTGAGCTTAATTGGTTTGAATGCATCAAAAGCGAGCCTCTACCTGTCTACTACACAGCTAGCCAGGTGTAGGTAAGTTTAGTTTCGAGATACAGCACGGTACCAGGCCCTTCGACCCACCGAGTCCGTGCCAATCAAAGATCTCCGCACATTAACACTATCCTACACACATTAGGGATGATTTACATTTTTACCGAGCCAGTTAACCTACAAACCTGTACAGCTTTGGAGTGTGGGAGGAAACTGATGATCTCGGAGAAAACCCACGCAAGTCGCGGGGAGAACGTGCAAACTCCGTACAGACAGCACCCGTAGTCAGGATCGAACCCGGGTCTCTGGCGCTGTAAGGCAGCAACTCTACCGCTGCGCCACCTTGCCTCCAGGTGTTGTCTTTTCATATCTCAGTGTTTCAGAACTTGAGGACATTCTTGCTATTGAGTGAGTGCAGCGTAGGTTTACAAGGTTAACTCCCGGGATGTCAGGACTGTCATATGCTGAGAGAATGGAGCGGCTGGGCTTGTACACTCTGGAGTTTAGAAGGATGAGAGGGTATCTCATTGAAACATATAAGATTGTTAAGGGCTTGGACACGCTAGAGGCAGGAAACATGTTCCCGATGTTCGGGGAGTCCAGAACCAGGGGCCACACAGTTTAAGAATAAGGGGTAAGCCATTGAGAACGGAGACGAGGAAACACTTTTTCTCACAGAGAGTGGTGAGTCTGTGGAATTCTCTGCCTCAGAGGGTGGTGGAGGCAAGTTCTCTGGATGCTTTCAAGAGAGAGCTAGATAGGGCTCTTAAAAATAGCAGAGTCAGGGGATATGGGGAGAATGCAGGAACGGGGTACTGATTGGGGATGATCAGCCATGATCACACCTTCACACAGAGAGTGGTGAATCTCTGGAACTCTCTGCCACAGAAGGTAGTTGAGGCCACAGTTCATTGGTTATATTTAAGAGGGAGTTAGATGTGGCCCTTGTGGCTAAAAGGATCAGGGGGTACGGAGAGAAGGCAGGTACGGGATACTGAGTTGGATAATCAGCCAAAAACTCAGCGGGTGCAGCAGCATCTATGGAGCGAAGGAAATAGGCAACGTTTCGTCCCGAAACCCTTTGGGTTTCGACCCGAAACGTTGCCTATTTCCTTTGGGTTTCGGCCCTATTTGAAGCCAGTTGAGGCCACAGTTCATTGGATATATTTAAGAGGGAGTTAGATGTGGCCCTTGTGGCTAAAGGGATCAGGGGGTATGGAGAGAAGGCAGGTACGGGATACTGAGTTGGATGATCAGCCATGATGATATTTAATGGCGAATGGTGCAGGCTATAAGGGCCGAATGGCCTACTCCTGCACCTATTATCTATTGTATATTGTCACATTGCTTCAGGAACCCAGACCTGAAACATTAACTGTTTCTCATTCCACAGACGCTGCCTGACCTACAGGCCGTTTCCAACATTTTACTGTTTTAATTTCAGATTTCCAAAATCTGCGTTTTTTATTTCTGATTCCCAACGTCTGCGGTTTGGTGGTTTACATCGCACTAGGTTCTGAAATGCAGCAAGAGGCACACAAGTCTGAAGGCCAGAAACATCGTCTGTCCATTCCCTCCATAGATACAGCGTGACCCTGTGAACTAACTCATGTTCGTCGCTCTCCAAGGGCAGTGTTGGATCTGGTGAGTGATTCCAGTGTCTTCTGTTTTTAATCTGCAGCGGTAGAGTTGCTGCCTTACAGCGCCAGAGACCCGGGTTCGATGCTGACTACGGGAGCTGTCTGTGTGGAGTTTGGGCCTGTTGCCACACCGTCTGGGTCTATGTCTCTGTGACCGGCCCCATAGCAGAAGCATCGACGTGGCGGGGCTGGGAACTGAGCTAATCCCCTGGGAGGGGGGGAGAACCTTTTTAAATCTCTCCCTGCACGGGAGATCCGACCTTTCTCGTCGGGTTTCCGTTATCGTTGGGGCCGCAACGAGGAGCGGCCTCCAACAGGAAGAGACCGGGGACTCTGGTGCTACGACTCAGCATCACCGTCGCGGGGCTGGCCGAGTCCGGAGCGGGTGGAGCGGTGGAGGAGCGCTGCTGCTGCCGCTGCTGTGGCCCGACCGGAGAGTCGGGGGCTCAACGGCAGGTCTGTGGACGGCGGCACCGGGAGCCCGCGGGTCCCTGGAGGGAGACCGCTTTTCAGGGCTCTCGCAACGGCGACTTCCCCCGCCCGAGTTGCGGGGTTGAAGAGCTCCTGGAGCGGGGCCTGACATCACTGCCCCGCGCGGCTTGGAATGGCCGCGGGACTTTGCGAGCGCACGCCGGGGGCTCTAACACCAAGACCCGGTGTGCGACCTTGCACCACCCGGCGTGGCTTTAATGGCCGTGGGACAATCGCCATCGCCAGCCGGGGGCTTTGACTTTGACTCTGTCATCGGGGGGGGGGGGGGGGGGGAGAGTGCAGTGGAGAGATACGTTTTTTTGGCCTTCCATCACAGCGATGTGATGGATGTTTATGTAAATTATGTTGTGTCTGGGGTCTATTTGTTTGTAATGTATGGCTGCAGAAACGGCATTTCATTTGGACCTCAAGGGGTCCAAATGACAATGAAATGTATCTTGTATCTTGTAATCCTGAGCTAATTCTGCTACCACCATTATCTATTGCAACAAGTGACGGCTCCCACTGATTGTCGCCAGAAGCTTGCGTCCTGTTCAGGACGGACGATGCCAGTGGTGTCAACATTTCAAACATGGAAGATGGACGCGACAGAAGACTCTGTGACACTGTGACTCTGTGCATTAACTGCCATTGCCTCACAACTCCAGAGACCCGGGTTAGATGCGCAGGCTGCACGTTCTCCTTGGGACCATCTGGGTTTCCTCCAGGTGCTCTGGTTTCCTCCCACATCCCAAACACGTGTGCTGCTTGGTCACTCTAAACCTCCCCTCATATGCAAGCGACAGGCACGGTGGCGCAGCGGTAGAGCGCTAGGGACCCGGGCGCGGTCCTGACTACAGCAGCTGTCTGTACGGAGTTTGTACGTTCTCCCTGCGACTGCGTGGGTTTTCCCCAGGTGCTCCGGTTTCCTCCCAAAATCCAAAGATGTGCAGGTTTGTAGGTCTATTAGCTTTGGTATAAAATTGTAAATTGTCCCTAGTGTGTGTAGGATAGTTGCTCGTGTACAGGGTGATAGCTGGTCAGCGCGGAACCGGTGGGCTGCCCCTAATTGTCTTCTGTAAATTCTCCAGTCCTTGTGGAAAAAGGTACTCCTCACTGTTGCTGTTGGGTATACACAGGTATAGAACACAGTACAGCACAGGACAAGCCCTTTAGCCCACAATGTCTGTGGTGAACATGAAGTTAAACTAAACTGAATATGATCCTCCACATCCCCCCATTCCCTGCGTATCCATATGATAGCCATGCACATACAAGTTGGTGTAGGAAGGAACTGCAGATGCTGGTTTAAACTGAAGAGCCTGGGAGTGCACATCACAGATGATCAGACATGGTCCACCAACACCATCTCCCTAGTCAAGAAAGCACAGCAACGCCTCCACTTCCTTCGACGGATGAGGAGAGCCGACCTCCCCCCCCCCCTTCTGCCCTCACCACTTTTTACAGGGGTGCCATTGAGAGCATTCTTACCAGCAGTCTCTCAGTCTGGTATGGCAGTTGCTCTGCTGCTGACCAGAAGGCCCTACAGAGAGTGGTGAGGACAGCGGAGAAGATCACCAGATCACCCCAACCAGCAATCCAGGACTTATACCCATCTCGCTGTTGCAAGAGAGACAGCAATATCATCAAAGACACCACCCACCCAGCACACAAACTGTTCACCCTCCTACCATCCGGCAAGCGCTACTGCAGCATGCGGAGCAAAACCACCAGATTCAAAAATGGCTTTTTCCCTCAGGCCATCAGACTACTCAACACACTCAAGTAAATTCCATGAACAGTACCCAAACAAAGACAAACAAACTGTGAAAATAACTTTGGCTCAATGTCTCCAGTACGGAATTTGCACTTTTTCTATATTGCACCTTTCATTGTTGCACCCTGTTTAAAATACCTCAACGTTTTTGCTACATTTTGGCACACTGTGAATATTTTAATATTTTAAATAATGTATGTCTATTGTCTATTTTTATTGGTATGTTGTCTGTCTGTGTTTTTAATATTACTACTTGCACATTTGGAGTATGGGGAAACGTAATTTCAATCCTCTGTGTAACCACTGTTGCATAATTGAATTGACAATAAAGTTTACTTTGACTTTGACTTTGAAGATAGACACAAAAAGGCAGAGTAACTCAGCGGGGCAGGCAGCATCTCTGGAGAGAAGGAACGGGTGATGTTTCGGCTCCACACAAAACATCACCCATTCCTTGCGGCCTGTCCCCACCGAGTTGCTCTGACTTCTTGTGTCTATCTACATACAAGTTAGGGTGATGTGTAAGTTTGTTGGGGAAGTTGAGCCTGCATCATTAAAACCTCATTGCATACAACAGCATTTTAATAGAGGGAATGGGACTTGCTGTAAGGGCAAGGCAAGGTATGAAATAACAACCTCCGCCAGCTCAAATAATCACTTGTACCCACTAACGTGCCCGTGGCAATGTGGTGCCGTGTCAATGGTGGCAGCCTTGCTCTCCGTCTAATGGGAGTTGCAAATGGTGTGCAGTCAGGCAGAATGAAAGCTGATTGTTGCTGGAAAATAGCATCGGATGAAAAACAGGTCATTTTAGTTATATCAGTCTTTGATTATTGGAAAGATACGAAGGGAACAGAATCTCGCCTTGAAATAAAGTGCAAGCGAGATGCAGGAACATTTTTTAGCGGTAAGGAACTGAAAGAAAATTGACAAAGAGTTGACAAAATGGACACAGAGGAAGGGAACGGGAGTGCCGTTTATTGTCACATGCGCCGAGGTACAGTGAAAAGCGATTGTTGCATGCTAAACACAGTGGAACAACAATACACCATTACAATCGAACCATTTACAGTCTACAGGTACAGGCAGTGAAGAAAGCGAATGGAACGTTAGCATTCATAGCAAAAGGATTTGAGTATAGGAGCAGGGAGGTTCTACTGCAGTTGTACAGGGTCTTGGTGAGACCACACCTGGAGTATTGCGTACAGTTTTGGTCTCCTAACCTGAGGAAAGACATTCTTGCCATAGAGGGAGTACAGAGAAGGTTCACCAGACTGATTCCTGGGATGTCAGGACTTTCAAATGAAGAAAGACTGGATAGACTCGGTTTGTACTCGCTAGAATTTAGAAGATTGAGGGGGGCTCTTATAGAAACTTACAAAATTCTTAAGGGGTTGGACAGGCTAGATGCAGGAAGATTGTTGCCAATGTTGGGGAAGTCCAGAACAAGGGGTCACAGTTTAAGGATAATTGGGAAATCTTTTAGGACCGAGATGAGGAAAACATTTTTCACACAGAGAGTGGTGAATCTCTGGAATTCTCTGCCACAGAAGGTAGTTGAGGCCACAGTTCATTGGCTATATTTAAAACGGAGTTAGATGTGGCCTTTGTGGCTAAAGGGATCAGGGGGTATGGAGAGAAGGCAGGTACAGGATACTGAGTTGGATGATCAGCCATGATCATATTGAATGGCGGTGCAGGCTCGAAGGGCCGAATGGCCTCTACTCCTGCACCTATTTTCTATGTTTCTATGTTTCTACGACAAGGGAATAACGTTCAGTGCAAGGTAAAGCCAGTAAAGTCCGATCAAAGATAGTCCATGGGTCACCAACGCGGTAGATAGTTCAGCACTGTCTCTGGTTGTGGTAGGATGGTTCAGTTGCCTGATAACAGCTGGGAAGAAACTGCCCCTGAATCTGGAGGTGTGTGCGTTCGTTTTCACACTTCTGTACCTTTTGCCCGATGGGAGGGAGGAGAAGAGGGAGTGGCCGGGGTGCGACTGGTCCTTGGTTATGCTGCTGGCCTTGCCGAGGCAGCGTGGAGGTGTAGGTGGTGAGATAGAACATCGTGAGGTGAAACATTGAGAGAGAGACAGAGAGACAAAAAGAAATGTAAGAGTTGTTAAGGGAGCTGTAGGCCGATGGGTAGGAGGAAAGGCAAAAGTACGTAAGAACATAAAAATAGAACTGGAAGTAGGTTATTCAGTCCCTGTAGTCTTTAGTTTTAGTTTCAGATTTAGAGATACAGCATGGAAATAGGTTCTTTAGCCACAAAAATGTGTAGGAAGGAACTTAATCTCTCGGAGAACTGGAAGGTCTTGGAGCAGAATTAGGCCATATGGTCCATCAGGTCTACTCCGCCATTCAATCATGGCTGATCTATTTATCCTTTCAATCCCATTCTCCTGCCTTTTCCCCAGAACCGCTTATACCCGGTACTAATCAAGAAAATATCAATCTCCACCATAAATCTATCCACTGACTTGGCCTCCACAGCCGTCGGTGGCAATGAATTCCACAGATTCACCACCCTCTGACTAAAGAAATTCCTCCTCATGTCCTTTCTAAAGTTACGTCCTATTATCCTGAGGCTGCTGTATGGCCCCTGGTCCTAGACTCTCCCACCAGTGGAAACATCCTCTCCACATCCACTCAATCCAGATGCTGTTTATGCCAAAGATAGACAAAAAATGCTGGAGTAACTCAGCGGATCAGGAAGCATTTCTGGATTGTGGGAATCTGCCAAAGGCCAATCACCCTACAAACTCGCAGGGCTAATTAACCTACAAACCACAACATGCAAACTCCACGCAGACAGCATCCAAAGTCAGGATTGAATGGGGGGTCTCTGGCTGCACCACCGTGTCACTTTCACATTGAAACATTCATTGGGGTCTGGGTTGATCTGATCTCTAGATACTTTCCTGCCAGGACACCATAACTCTTGTCTCCCTATAGAACGATGCATTTTGTCTTCGCCTCGAATATGTTCGCCCTCTCTGGAGAAAACAATCCCAAAAATAGTCACAAGTTCTCCAAGAGCAGAGATTCCTCAAGTGGCCAAGTCCCACTTTTCTTGTAACTGCGATCTTTCATTCCAGGACACAAGAGACGGCAGACGCTGGAAACTAGAACAAGAAAACAAAACTGCTGGAGGAACTCAGCTGGATGAAGCAACATCAATGGAAGGGAAGATGTCTGCATTACAAAACCCAAACCTGAAACGCCAACTATCAATTTACCGCTGCTTCCAGCTAGTACCTTCGAATCCAGGCATCTCTTCCACTCCCTCTCCAAAGTCCCCACACATCCATCCTATAATGAGACAACCATACTCAATATTTCACACAATGCCTTTTGTTTCAGATTTCCATCATCAGATTGACACTCCTCCCTTTGACGAGCAGAGACGGACCAACGCTTCAAGGTGGCATGGTGGCGCAGCAGGTAGTGCCACTGCCTCACAGAGGTCATAGTCCCGGGTTCGATCCTGACCTCGGGTGCTGTCAATAGACAATAGACAATAGGTGCAGGAGTAGGCCATTCGGCCCTTCGAACCAGCACCGCAATTCAATGTGATCATAGAAACATAGAAACATTGAAAATAGGTGCAGGAGTAGGCCATTCGGCCCTTCGAGCCTGCACCGCCATTCGATATGATCCTGGCTGATCATCCAACTCAGTATCCCATCCCTGCCTTCTCTCCATACCCCCTGATACCTTTAGCCACAAGGGCCACATCTAACTCCCTCTTAAATATAGCCAATGAACTTTTTTCTCATCTCAGTCCTAAAAGATTTCCCCCTTATCCTTAAACTGTGACCCCTTGTCCTGGACTTCCCCAACATCGGGAACAATCTTCCTGCATCTAGCCTGTCCAACCCCTTAAGGATTTTGTAAGTTTCTATAAGATCCCCCCTCAATCTTCTAAATTCTAGCGAGTACAAGCCGAGTCTATCCAGTCTTTCATCATATGAAAGTGCTGACATCCCAGGATCATGACTGATCATCCCCAATCAGTACCCCTGTCTGTGTGGAGTTTGCACGTTCTCCCTTTGACTCTGCGTGGGGTTTCCTCCGGGCGCTCCGGTTTCCTCCACATCCCAAAAGCGTGCGGGTTTGTAAGTCGATTGGCCCTCTGTAAATTGCCCCTAGTGTGGTAGGGAGTGGGTGTGAAAGTGGGATAGCATGGACCTAGTGTGAATGGGTGATGGATGGTGGGTGTAAAGGCGATGGGCCGAAGGGCCTGTTTCCACTCGAAAGTAAACTAAAGTTACCGACTAGCACAACTTGGACAATCCAACCTCACTGAATGATGAAATCGTTGCTTCTGATCATTAATAAGCTGGTACTTACACCTGGAGCCTTTACACACACTCTGCCACACTCCCGATGTCTCAAAAATCAACACTGACTCCCTTCACTTTCCTCAACCAGCCAATTATTTGGAGATTTGGCGACAGCCATGTCGAGAAAAAGCATCAGCCTCAGGTGAAACACTTAAACAGTCTATCTGATGCAGATGAATTACTCGATGTTGGGAAGGAAAAGACTGCTCTCATTTATCAAACTGACGAGCGTGCTGAAAAAAAATGTTCTCGCAGAATTCGGGGCAGCACGGTGGCGCAGCGGTAGAGTTGCCAACTCACGGCTCCAGAAACCCGGGCTCGATCCTGACTACGGGTGCTGTCTGTAAGGAGTTTGCACGTTCTCCCCGTGGCCTTGATTTCCCCCCCCCCCCGAGATCTTCGGTTTCCTCCCACACTCCAAAGACGTACAGGTGTGTAGGTTCATTGGCTTGGTAACATTTAACATTGTACATGTTCATAAGTTGTCGGGGCGGAGTTAGGCCTTTCGGCCCATCGAGTCTACTCTGCCAACCAACCATTGGTGAGGAGATGATCTTTCCCGCTCAACCCCATTCTCCTGCCTTCCCCGCCATAACCCCACAGTGTGGGATGGAGTTAGTATGCGGGGATCGCTAGCTGGCACCGACTCAGTGGGGCCGAAGGGCCTGTTTCCACGCTGTATCTCTAAACTAAACTGAGAACACAGGAAGTGGACTTGGGCAGCTCACAAATGAAGAAAGGCCCAACCGGTCAAATGAGGTTCAGTGTGGGGAAGTTTCCCAAAAAATCTCTCAAACATCAGTAAATTATCGATGAGACCTATGGAACGGAAACTACAGTATGATACACAGGCTTGGAGAATGCTTAACATGTTCAAATTGTTTTACCCTCAATGTGGATAAATGTGAGTTTATCCATTTTGGTGGCAAAAACAGGAAAGCAGACTATTATCTAAATGGTGGCCGATTGGGAAAGGGGAGATTGCAGCGAGACCTGGGTGTCATGGTACACCAGTCATTGAAGGTAGGCATGCAGGTGCAGCAGGCAGTAAAGAAAGCGAATGGTATGTTAGCTTTCATAGCAAAAGGATTTGAGTATAGGAGGAGGGAGGTTCTACTGCAGTTGTACAGGGTCTTGGTGAGACCACACCTGGCGTACAGTTTTGGTCTCCAAATCTGAGGAAGGACATTTTTGCCATAGAGGGAGTGCAGAGACGGTTCACCAGACTGATTCCTGGGATGTCAGGACTGTCTTATGAAGAAAGACTGGATAGACTTGCTTTATACTCTCTAGAATTTAGGAGATTGAGAGGGGATCTTATAGAAACTTACAAAATTCTTAAGGGGTTGGACAGGCTAGATGCAGGAATATTGCTCCCGATGTTGGGGAAGTCCAGGTCAAGGGGTCACAGCTTAAGGATAAGGGGAAAATCCTTTAAAACCGAGATGAGAAGAACTTTTTTCACACAGAGAGTGGCGAATCTCTGGAACTCTCTGCCGCAGAGAGTAGTCCGACCAGCATGTCCCATCTACACTTTTCTCACCTGCCTGCGTTTGGCCCATTTCCCGCTAAACCTGCCCAATCCACCTCCCTGTGTAAGACAGAACTGCAGATGCCCGGTAAAATCTACACAGAACACAGGCCCTTCAGCCCACCGAGTCTATGCTGACCATCACCCACCCATTCACACTAGTTCACTTTCACTCCATGCACACCAGGGACAATTAACCTACAAACCCGCACATGTTTGAGATGGGGGAGGGAACCAGAGCATCCAGAGAAAAACCCTGGGGTCACAGGGATAGAGTTGCTGCCTCACAGCTCCAGAGACCCGGGTTCGATACTGACCACGGGTGCTGTCTGTACCGAGTTTGTACCTTCTCCCCGTGACCTGCGTGGGTTTGCTCCGAGATCTTCAGTTTCCTCCCACACACTCCAAAGACAATGGACAATAGGTGCAGGAGGAGGCCATTCGGCCCTTCGAGCCAGCACCGCCACTCACCGTGATCATGGCTGATCATCCCCAATCAGTATCCCGCTCCTGCCTTCTCCCCATATCCCCTGACTCCGCTATCTTTAAGAGCCCTATCTAACTCTCTCTTGAAAGCATCTGGAGAACCGACCTCCACCGCCCTCTGAGGCAGAGAATTCCACAGACAGGTTTGTAGCCTAATTGGCTTGGTATAAATGTATACTTGCCCCCTGGTGAGCGTTGGAAAGTGTGTGAGTGCGCGGGGATCGCTGGTCGGTACAGACTCGGTGGGCCGAAGGGCCTGTTTCCACGCTGTATCTCTGCACTAAACTAAGCTAAATAAAAGCGAACTTTGACTGAAGCAGATTGATTTGATGGCCACGATTTGCTGGACTGCATTGTTAATCTACCTGGAGGTTCACGTATAACCTAGCTTTGCTTCTCTCCCCCTCCTCCCCTCCTCCCTCCTCCTCCTCCTCTCCTCCCCCCTCCTTTCCCCTCCCCTCCCCTCCTCCTCCCTTCCCTCCCCCCCTCCCAGATTTCCCTCCCTCCCTCCCTCCTCCCCTCCTCCTCCCTTCCCTCCCTTCCCCCTCCTCCCCCTCCTCCCCTCCTCCCCTCCTCCTCCTCCCCTCCCCCTCCTCCTCCCCTCCTCCTCCCTCCTCCTCCTCCTCCTCCTCCTCCCCCTCCTCCCCTCCCCTCCTCCTCCTCCCCTCCTCCCCCCCTCCTCCCCTCCTCCCCTCCCTCCCCCCTCCTCCCCTCCTCCCCTCCCCTCCTCCCCTCCTCCTCCCATCCCTCCTCCTCCTCCTCCTCCTCCTCTCCTCCTCCTCCCCTCCTCCCCTCTCCTCTCCCCCCCCCCCCCCCCCCCCCCCCCCCCCCCCCCCCCCCCCCTCCCCCCCCCCCCCCCCCCCCTCCCCTCCCCCCCCCCCCCTCCTCCCCCCCCCTCCCCCTCCCTCCTCTCCTCCTCCTCCCCCCTCCCTCCTCCCTCCTCCCCCCCTCCCTCCTCCTCCTCCCCTCCCTCCTCTCCTCCTCCCCCTTCATTTGACGGGAAGCCTCTCGAAGCAGGGGAGATAATAAACCTTATATGGTGGGAAGTGCTTGCATATTCTTGAAGGTCTCGAAGCTTTGAGGGGAGGGGAGGGGAGGGGAGGGGAGGTGAGAAAGAACTTCGCTCCAGCTGCGGACGGAGTGTACAGATGAGTTTCATTAGACGAAGTCCATGGGGAACAGTGAACATGATACCACAGCCCCGGTTTATAATGACCCACTTAGGCACAGGTTTCATGGTCACTTTCTACTAAGTATTTTATTTTTTTTACCGTGAGAGGAAAGCGAATTCCTTTCCACTCGACTGTGAGAGTTGCAAGCCCACAGGGCAGGAGCAGGTTTCTATTTTTATCGTCACCTGGTGTCATTTAATGACATTACCTGGCAGGTGAAATCTAGGCTGAGACTCTCTTCTTTACACCTGTGCTGTGCCGGCAGCTGCCAGATTCTGGAGCAGCGCTCACTGCCGGTCCCAAGGGAGTTTCTAAACATATCCCTTCCATCTTCAGAGCATTGGAATAGGAATTTTAAAATATAACGCACCAAGAAACCGTGGGATTACGGTTTCAGTAGTCAGGAAATCAGCCAGTTTAATCTGCAAATTTAACTCTGATACATTAGAGATTATCGATCTAATTAATTCTGTGAAGAATGGGAACATACTTGATTGCAATTTTTCTGGGAATTTGAACCCTTCTAATCTAAATATTCTAAGGAACATTCATTTATTGTAATATAAAATTAAAATTCTTGCTCCCTTTCCTTACTTCTTTTATTTCTATCTTTTTTAAAGCTCGAAAAACGAAGTGGTAGAACATAATGTAATAAAATATATCTGATGTGTATTATTGTAATTTACTGTACTTCTAATAAAAATATTAAAAAAAAAAAAAAGTCATAAATTCATCAGTTGTAGGAGCAGAATTAGGCCATTCAGCCCATCAAATCTACACCCATTCAATCATAAGATCATATCATAAGCGATAGGAGTAAAATTAGGCCATTCAGCCCATCAGGTCTACTCTGCTATTCAATCATGGCTGATCTATCTCTCCCTCCTAACCCCATTATCCTGCCTTCTCCCCTAAACCTCTGACAGCCGTCCTAAACCAGAATCTATCTAACTCTGCCTTAAAAATATCCACTGACTTGGCCTCCACAGGCTAGAAAGAAAAGCAGCCATAATGTTACAGGTGTTATTTAGAGGATTAGCCGCATCTTCTGGAGATAGAAACATAGAAACATAGAAAGTAGGTGCAGGAGTAGGCCATTTGGCCCTTCGAGCCTGCACCGCCATTCAATATGATCATGGCTGATCATCCAACTCAGTATCCCGTACCTGCCTTCTCTCCATACCGCCTGATCCCCTTAGCCACAAGGGCCACATCTAACTCCCTCTTAAATATAGCCAATGAACTGGCCTCAACTACCCTCTGTGGCAGAGAGTTCCAGAGATTCACCACTCTCTGTGTGAAAAACGTTCTTCTCATCTCAGTTTTAAAGGATTTCCCCCTTATCCTTAAGCTGTGACCCCTTGTCCTGGACTTCCCTAACATCGGGAGCAATCTTCCTGCATCTAGCCTGTCCAACCCCTTAAGATTTATATATTTCAGATTTCCAGTCTCTGTATTTTTTCTTTGATTTTCATTAGTTTCCTTCAGAGATTTGGGTAAATGGTACCACCTTTATTGCCTACCAAGAAACAAAATTGTTGTATGTTAAATTCAGTTGAAAGATACAGCGTGGAAACAGGCCCTTCGGCCCACCGAGTCCACGCCGACCAGCGATCACTTGTACACCAGTTGTATCTTAGGCACTAGAGATAATTTACAGAAGCCAATTAACCTCCAACCATGTTCAAGAAGGAACTGCAGATGCTGGAGAATCGAAGGTACATAAAAAAGCTGGTGAAACTCAGCAGGTGCAGCAGCATCTATGGAGCGAAGGAAATAGGCAACGTTTCGGGCCGAAACGTTGCCTATTTCCTTCGCTCCATAGATGCTGCTGCACCCGCTGAGTTTCTCCAGCTTTTTTGTGTACCTTAACCTCCAACCATCATGTCTTATAGGCAATAGGTGCTGGCCTAGGCCATTCGGCCCTTCTGGATGTGAGAGGAAACTGGAGCACCCGGAGAAAACCCACACGGCCACAGGGAGAACATGCAAAATCTGTACAGACAGCACCCAAGGTCAGGATTGAACCTGGGTCTCTGAGGCAGCAACTCTGTGTAGAGAGTTAATTTAGATAGAATGTTCCTGGCATTATTTGTTTTTAAATTTCCAGACTAGTTCATTTTCATTGATTTATTTAACTCTCTTACTCAATATTGATCAAGCTGGGGATGTCACCCATCCACTGTCTCCAGAGATGCTGCCTGGCCCGCTGAGTTCCTCCAGCACTCTGTGTCCTTTCGATCAAATTAGTGTTGGTATACTAGGAAATATGGCTCCAACACCTTACAGGATTTGTAGCTGCCATTCCATGGGTATTCACTTTTATGAACCAGTTTAATCCAAATACATTAGGGAATGTGGAGTGGTTTCATCATAGATCATCGGGGAATATAGCAGACAAAATATGCTGGAGAAACTCAGCGGGTGAGGCAGCATCTATGGAGAGAAGGAATAGGCAACGTTTCAGGTCGAGACCCTTCTTCAATTCTGGTTTGTGAATGAATACACCTTCTGCAGTTGTACAGGGTCCTAGTGAGACCACACCTGGAGTATTGTGTGCAGTTTTGGTCCCCTAATTTGAGGAAGGACATTCTTGCTATTGAGGGAGCCCAGCGTAGGTTTACAAGGTTAATTCCCGGGATGGCGGGACTGTCATATGCTGAGAGAATGGAACGGCTGGGCTTGTACACTCTGGAGTTTAGAAGGATGAGAGGCGATCTCATTGAAACGTATAAGATTGTTAAGGGTTTGGACACACTAGAGGCAGGAAACATGTTTCTGATGTTGGGGGAGTCCAGAACCAGGGGCCACGCAGTTTAGGAATAAGGAGTAAGCCATTTAGAACGGAGAACAGGAAACACTTTTTCTCACAGAGAGTGGTGAGTCTGTGGAATTCTCTGCCTCAGAGGGTGGTGGAGGCCGGTTCTCTGGATGCTT